>NW_016815803.1:475281-493405 GCF_001698545.2 Rhinopithecus bieti | reverse complement strand
GCCTCGGTGCACACACCCTCACACCCCTGAAAGCACTTCTCCACCCTTCCCCATCCTTCCCATCCCCCATCTCTCTCTCTCCCTCTCTCTCTCTCTCTCTCTCACACACACACACACACACACACACTCGCGCGCGCGCGCACACACACACACACGCACACACCACACTTGTGCTTTCAGGACATCGAAACAGAGGCTATTTCCCTGGGGAAAGAAATCCTGCCCGGCGGGATCTCCCCATTGGTTGTTTACCCGGAGAAATCTACATGTTTAAGGGGGATGGTGCATCCATAATCAGTCTGTCCCTATAGGACTTGGATCTTGGCGACCTTTTTGTGACCTCTCCCGCCAGAAGAGGCTGCTGTCACTTTAAAAATTTAAAAGAGGAGCCCGTCTGGCTTCCGATCAGATCACTCTGGGCGGCAGGAGATAGCTCCCTTTCTCCCTCGCCCCGGGTTCTTTCTGGATGGCCGAGCAGATCCTCTTTAAAGAGACAGTTCATGAAATAGAAACCCGGCGTCTGAGCTTGGAGTTGCGAAAGGGGACGATCCCGTGAGGGTCCAGGACCCGCGAAGGCGCTGCGGAGGATCTGAAAGGGGGATAGAGCTCCCCTCGCCTCCCCAGGCCCCCCACCTTTTCAAACTCTCCTCCTCCTGCTTGTTTTCCCCCCTTGGAACTGGGAAGGAGAAGTAGAAGTTTTAGTGGGTTTCAGATAACTTTCATTACACATCGGGCTGATAAGAGCAAGAGAAAGTGAGAAAAGAGGGAGGTGATGTGAACCAGAAGGAATAGCTCCGAGCTCATTTAGGAAGGGGGAAAAAGCCAAAACACACCAAACCCGGGTCACCCAGACGGCAGAAGACTTCATTTCTTGTATTAAAAATACACTGTTGGCGGACAATAAATCCGAAACGCGTGGTGCTGGAGAGCAGATCCTAGAGACGGACAAAGTTGTCAGAGACCCATTTGGAAATCGAGACGCGAGGCTTTCAAAAAATTGTTATTATTATTTTTAAACATCTCGAAATGTTGCTCGGGATCGTTTGAAAGGATTTTCGTGCAGGAGCGTTGGGGGCTGCTGATTATTTTATTTTGTTTATTTTGATTCTTCTGTGATTGCCTATTATTGCTGAGTTGAGGCCATAGAAATCTAAAGGTAAGAGAACTCCTCACTTTAAAAGGAAAAAATGTCTGGGCGATGTGAAAGTTTGTCACTTCGGACAGTTTCCTGCCTGGGCACCGTTTCTACGGGCGCCCCCCGCCCCCAGCCTTCTTTCCTCCTCGCCCGCAGTCTCGCGGAGCCCTGCTGCTTATCTACGTTGCTAAGCCGGGCGATTTCCTTGTTCCTCCTGCGAAACGGTGCGGTCTGGACACGTCTCCGGGGTGGGTCGTCCGGCCTTCGGTGGGTTTCTCTGCCGACTTGTCGGCCTCTTTTCCTTGCGCTCTTGTCCTTCTTCCCCTCCCTCCGTGTGTCTCTGTCCGTCGGTTTCGGGGACGCACAAGGTGCGGTTGCCAAAATCTGAATTCCTGGCACTGGCCACGCGACTTTGGAGCCGCTCTCGGCCGAGTTCCACCTTGCCAAGTAACAGCTTTGCTGTCCAACATCGTGTGCTGCTTCGCGAGAAAGTCACATTCGGACCCTTTGGCTAGATTGTGGGGATTTTTTTCCCCCTTTTGCTGTTGGTTTTTTGAAAGGGCCTTTCTCTAAAGTCTACCTAAAGGGGTTTTTTTTTTTTTTTTTTTTTTTTTTTAAGCTATCTTTGGAGCTTGACAGCTTTTAAAAACACAGGAGTGTGTTATATGAAATGACTGAAGATATGTCGTTACTTTATTTTATTAGAGATTTCCGACACGATTAAGACATTTGGGAGACAAATGCAGTTCTGCTAGCAAATCAAAAGTGAATAATTCACCCAGGGGGCAAACGTTTCTGGAGAAAGCTAAGCTTTTGTCTTGGGGCAATAATATTGAGAGGAAGAATGTTAATATGATGGTGAAATCTTTGAATAATCATGTAACAGATTATGTAAAAAGACATTCTTTGGAAATGAACCTTTTAAAAAATTAATTTTGCTGTTGACAGTGGCAATGCTAATAATGTTAACACGGAATAAAATTACACCTACAATTTTTATGTGCAGTATATGTAATACTTAACTCCCTGCCCCTGTAAAAAGGAATGCTTGAAAGCTAAGGGGATGGATGTTTCTTGACTTTGAAATTAGCAAGTTTTCCACGTCTCTCTGCAAATATGAAATGGAATTAGTGTTGCATTTCACTGGCTTTATTAAATATTTCTTGAGTGCGTCAGGAGAACTGCCTTTTTTTTTTCTTTTTCTTTCTTTTTTTTTTTGCCAGTCAAGGAAACAAACAACAAAAGATCAACCAGAAACCAAACAGACTGAACAAACCAACAAAACCCAGCAACAAACTCCAACTTTTACTATTTAAAATGTGCATTGCTATTGTTATTTATGTACCTTCTCAACATCTGGGATGGGGGTAAATCTCAAAGTGCCATTTGAGTTACTCAGCACTGAGAGTTGAAGAAACATCTTAAAGTTTGTGATTTTATTTATAACAAATTTTTAGAATTTGTCCTCTTGATAGAAAGGATATTTAAGTGTACACTTTTGTCGTCGTTAGTGTGAAGAGGTGTCCTTGAAAAAGAAGAGTTTGATTTGTGTGTGTGTGTGTGTGTGTGTGTATGTGTGTGTGTTTAGCAATATCCCTATCTTATGTTCAATTTTCTTTTAAAATTGTGGGACAACTTACTGCCCTTCAATTTCCTCATGGCCAAAGGCTTATTCATAGGGTTTCTTGACTAAAGCCCTCAGAGCACTGGGTTTTCTTGAAGTATATGGTGAGTTAATGACTTGAATCTGCAACTGGGTGATTGCCTGAATTCTATGCAAAATTGCTTTTGGTCTCAGTACTCAAGAGTTTAATTTTAACTTTTATGTGGGTATGCATACAGCAGAGATCTGTGGGAGTTATTTAATTCAATAATTTTGTTCTAGGTATATTGCTTAGTCTTTGATAGGAAACTTCCTCATTTGTATTAACTGATTGACATAACATTACCAGGTTTTGTAGTTATTCACCATCAGGTCAACAACTCTCAGCTTTTAATATTGATGTTTAAGACATTATTGCTGTTAGTGAATCAGAATAGCTTGGTTTAAGTACACAAGACCTTAAAATTGAAGTTTCCCTCTTCAATTTTGTTTAGTGTGTCCTAACTAATGATTAACATTTCGATGGGCCAAATGTAAAATTTCATGAAAATAACAAGGTACAAGTATACCTAATGATGGCAGTTCGTTACAGTATTTTAATATATTTTTTATTTGTTCACAAGGAGCCAGCTTTGTTATTTTGCTTACTAGACAAAATATTGAAACATGCATTGACATGTGTTAACTGAGTTTGCCATACTTTGCATGAGTGTTTCCGAATCGATTATTTTAACTTGTTTTCCTTTAGTTTGATCAGAAGCACCTATAAGACAAATCTTATTATCTCCTTCAATTAAGAGTGTGATTTGTTTCATGGTGATGAAATGCTAACTATGAAAAAAAATTAGATGGAAGTTTTAAATTAAAGTGCAAAAATGTGAAAATATACGCTTATATGAGACTATATAAATATGAAATATTGACTATAATGTTTAGAAATATTATGTTAATATATGCTGTTCACTATTATTTTTTGTAAAAATCACATTGGATAAAATTAGCACTAATTTATGCATATGAAAATAAGCATTTTTGAAACCAATTAATCAGTTTTTGTAACAAATTGCAAGTGCTTTATTCCTTTAAAAAAAAAAAGCAGTGTGTTGTCATTTTCAAGGTAACTTCTCATTTCCCCTCTATTAATGTGCCTGTGATCTGACTTTTTTTAAGGATCCAAAGAAGGAATATACATTTCAATGAAATATTTTCAAACAACTGATTATTTTAATGAGTGGGCCAATATGACAATTGATTGTTCTCATCTTCTTTCCTCCAGATCTTAGATGAGTTTTACAATGTGAAGTTCTGCATAGATGCCAGTCAACCAGATGTAGGAAGCTGGCTCAAGTACATTAGATTCGCTGGCTGTTATGATCAACACAACCTTGTTGCGTGCCAGATAAATGATCAGGTATGTTGTAAGGATTTTCTTGTCTTTCCTTGACAGCACTAAAGTATCAGTGGAGCCTGAAGAATAAAAATAACAGTGAACTGCAGTAGACCCTTGTGGCCTGTTTGTTGATATTGTAAAAGATAATGCACAAATATAAGTAAAATTCTGAGCAAAGTCATATTTAGTACTACTTTCTTTACATTCTTTGGGTAGTCTATTCACTTTGTACTAGTATCCTTCATAAATGCACCAGTTTTCTTGGTCTGACTGAATGATTTTAAAACTGAGTATTATTACTGCGTACTGTTCAGTTTTTCTTTGCTATCATAGTAGGTACATTCATGAAAGGTATTGAGCTAATCAAGAACATCTTGTGAATTTATGCAGAAATTGGAAGTGATATACTTGAAATGTTATATAGGTTTTATTTGAAATCTATATGCATGGTATCAGTGTGGACTTATCTAATTATGCATTTTATATTGATTTGCCTAATTATAAATGAGAACACTTACTTTTAGATTAATTAAAATACTTTTTTTGGTATACGTCAAAAAGTTTAAAAATAACCCTGCTGGAAATTGCTTTGTGACATTATGGAGGACCATGAAGTGAGGTTGACTTTAATAACAATAACTGTGAAATAAAGATCATGAAAATATCATGAAACATATTTTACACTTAATAAAATTAGCTTATGAATCTTATAATATAATATGACAATACCTGAAATAACAAGAAATTCAGCCCATTAATTCTTGTTTTATAAACATTGTTGGGTTAGAATTTAATTATGTTACAATCATTTATTTCTTTTAACCCAATGGTTTCCTAAATCAAATATGTTTCAAAGACCATGTTGAAGTGGTTGCTTGGCAAATCTACTATGAAATCATCCCCAAGAAAAAGAATAGTTTAAATTAAATGTTTCCAATTGAAAACTTAAATAAAGCTACTGTCAATTGGTCTAAGACTCTATTTCATTCATTATTGTGAGATTATTCCTTGGCATCTTACCAGCTACCAGATAATTTTTACTGACTAAACTGTGTAAGAGGTAGTAAATTGTAAAATTAGGTTTAAATGGAAATCATTTAAAAATCTTCAACATATATCAAAAATAATAAACCAATCAATTGTTTTTTCTCCTTGCCATAAGAAAACAAGAGGAATTATTGGCAAGGGAAAACATTATTAAATTAGCTATTGATTGTGAGCAGAAAATATCCTGTCTATCATATGAGTTACTGTCGCCATCAACAACAAATATTTTTTGAGCACCTACTATTTGTAGATGTGGGAAATACGTAGGTATTGTGAGTAAATTAATGTTATACTCCTTGCAGAAGGAACTGGAGNTGTGTGTATGTGTGTGTGTTTAGCAATATCCCTATCTTATGTTCAATTTTTCTTTTTAAAATTGTGGGACAACTTACTGCCCTTCAATTTCCTCATGGCCAAAGGCTTATTCATAGGGTTTCTTGACTAAAGCCCTCAGAGCACTGGGTTTTTCTTGAAGTATATGGTGAGTTAATGACTTGAATCTGCAACTGGGTGATTGCCTGAATTCTATGCAAAATTGCTTTTGGTCTCAGTACTCAAGAGTTTAATTTTAACTTTTATGTGGGTATGCATACAGCAGAGATCTGTGGGAGTTATTTAATTCAATAATTTTTGTTCTAGGTATATTGCTTAGTCTTTGATAGGAAACTTCCTCATTTGTATTAACTGATTGACATAACATTACCAGGTTTTGTAGTTATTCACCATCAGGTCAACAACTCTCAGCTTTTAATATTGATGTTTAAGACATTATTGCTGTTAGTGAATCAGAATAGCTTGGTTTAAGTACACAAGACCTTAAAAATTGAAGTTTCCCTCTTCAATTTTTGTTTAGTGTGTCCTAACTAATGATTAACATTTCGATGGGCCAAATGTAAAATTTCATGAAAAATAACAAGGTACAAGTATACCTAATGATGGCAGTTCGTTACAGTATTTTAATATATTTTTTATTTGTTCACAAGGAGCCAGCTTTGTTATTTTGCTTACTAGACAAAATATTGAAACATGCATTGACATGTGTTAACTGAGTTTGCCATACTTTGCATGAGTGTTTCCGAATCGATTATTTTAACTTGTTTTCCTTTAGTTTGATCAGAAGCACCTATAAGACAAATCTTATTATCTCCTTCAATTAAGAGTGTGATTTGTTTCATGGTGATGAAATGCTAACTATGAAAAAAAATTAGATGGAAGTTTTTAAATTAAAGTGCAAAAATGTGAAAATATACGCTTATATGAGACTATATAAATATGAAATATTGACTATAATGTTTAGAAATATTATGTTAATATATGCTGTTCACTATTATTTTTTGTAAAAATCACATTGGATAAAATTAGCACTAATTTATGCATATGAAAATAAGCATTTTTGAAACCAATTAATCAGTTTTTGTAACAAATTGCAAGTGCTTTATTCCTTTAAAAAAAAAAAGCAGTGTGTTGTCATTTTCAAGGTAACTTCTCATTTCCCCTCTATTAATGTGCCTGTGATCTGACTTTTTTTAAGGATCCAAAGAAGGAATATACATTTCAATGAAATATTTTCAAACAACTGATTATTTTAATGAGTGGGCCAATATGACAATTGATTGTTCTCATCTTCTTTCCTCCAGATCTTAGATGAGTTTTACAATGTGAAGTTCTGCATAGATGCCAGTCAACCAGATGTAGGAAGCTGGCTCAAGTACATTAGATTCGCTGGCTGTTATGATCAACACAACCTTGTTGCGTGCCAGATAAATGATCAGGTATGTTGTAAGGATTTTCTTGTCTTTCCTTGACAGCACTAAAGTATCAGTGGAGCCTGAAGAATAAAATAACAGTGAACTGCAGTAGACCCTTGTGGCCTGTTTGTTGATATTGTAAAAGATAATGCACAAATATAAGTAAAATTCTGAGCAAAGTCATATTTAGTACTACTTTCTTTACATTCTTTGGGTAGTCTATTCACTTTGTACTAGTATCCTTCATAAATGCACCAGTTTTCTTGGTCTGACTGAATGATTTTAAAACTGAGTATTATTACTGCGTACTGTTCAGTTTTCTTTGCTATCATAGTAGGTACATTCATGAAAGGTATTGAGCTAATCAAGAACATCTTGTGAATTTATGCAGAAATTGGAAGTGATATACTTGAAATGTTATATAGGTTTTATTTGAAATCTATATGCATGGTATCAGTGTGGACTTATCTAATTATGCATTTTATATTGATTTGCCTAATTATAAATGAGAACACTTACTTTTAGATTAATTAAAATACTTTTTTTGGTATACGTCAAAAGTTTAAAATAACCCTGCTGGAAATTGCTTTGTGACATTATGGAGGACCATGAAGTGAGGTTGACTTTAATAACAATAACTGTGAAATAAAGATCATGAAAATATCATGAAACATATTTTACACTTAATAAAATTAGCTTATGAATCTTATAATATAATATGACAATACCTGAAATAACAAGAAATTCAGCCCATTAATTCTTGTTTTATAAACATTGTTGGGTTAGAATTTAATTATGTTACAATCATTTATTTCTTTTAACCCAATGGTTTCCTAAATCAAATATGTTTCAAAGACCATGTTGAAGTGGTTGCTTGGCAAATCTACTATGAAATCATCCCCAAGAAAAGAATAGTTTAAATTAAATGTTTCCAATTGAAAACTTAAATAAAGCTACTGTCAATTGGTCTAAGACTCTATTTCATTCATTATTGTGAGATTATTCCTTGGCATCTTACCAGCTACCAGATAATTTTACTGACTAAACTGTGTAAGAGGTAGTAAATTGTAAAATTAGGTTTAAATGGAAATCATTTAAAATCTTCAACATATATCAAAATAATAAACCAATCAATTGTTTTTTCTCCTTGCCATAAGAAAACAAGAGGAATTATTGGCAAGGGAAAACATTATTAAATTAGCTATTGATTGTGAGCAGAAAATATCCTGTCTATCATATGAGTTACTGTCGCCATCAACAACAAATATTTTTTGAGCACCTACTATTTGTAGATGTGGGAAATACGTAGGTATTGTGAGTAAATTAATGTTATACTCCTTGCAGAAGGAACTGGAGGACCTCAAATAATAGCTTTAAGATGAAATAATATAATTATATCGTAATAATTGTTTGCTATTCATATTTATTGACAATGGAAGCTATTTCCTTAGACAGATACAACTGTTGTAGAATCAGTGAAAAGATGATTTAAGAATGGGACTTGTAGGCAATCTAAATGTACTTGCAGCCATTTTTTCATTTAATGTTTATGTGTATAGTGTTTTATAATAAATGTACTCTTATTGGGAATCTTGATTGCATTAAAAAAGGGAAACTGTTTTCCTGTTTCTCACTATGAATTAGGCTACTCATTAAAGTAGGCATTTATAATTTTACCACAGTTACTTTTGAAATATACATTGTAAAATCCCATTTTTTAAAAAAAAATGCCAGTTTTATGCCTTAATGAATAGCATGTTTACTTATTTTGACTAGAGAATCAGAGAAAATACTTAATTTGGGAAAACAGATAAGGACAATATTAGACACATATTTTTCCTAAGTGGTAATTTTTAACTTCTATATTATGCTGAC
This sequence comes from Rhinopithecus bieti, assembly GCF_001698545.2. NCBI lineage: Eukaryota > Metazoa > Chordata > Mammalia > Primates > Cercopithecidae > Rhinopithecus > Rhinopithecus bieti. The sequence continues at coordinate 484,607 of NW_016815803.1, read as the reverse complement.
AGAAATCTAAGATGCTAACAGAATGCATATCAAATAATATAATTGTGAAATTCAAGGAAATTCATCCATAAACAACAAGGGAGGAAAGTCAGAGGTAAAAGTCAGATTTGTATGATACGTGTAGATGTTTACAATCACTCTTAGCCCAATTGGCAAGACAAAAGGGAACAGACACCCAAATAGTGTATGCATGTATTATAAGTCTATTCACCTATAAAGCACATATGAATATTCTAAAATCCAATTAAAACTAGCAGTTCTAGACAACTTTGAAATGTGAATGTTGTACTGAGTACATGATAAAAGAGCTGACTAAAGAGATTCCCTAGGTCTGTTTTTTTGCTCTCTTTTCCATGAGGAATAGGAGCTGCCAAATGGTGAATAAGCACAACTCATCACATAATGAACACTCCCATTGTGGGAGGTATTATTTAATATTTAGCTATAGAGAGGGACCCTGGTATAGGAGTAATTATTAGACATTAATGACGTCAACTCACCTGTATAACACAAAAGTAAATGGAATGCTCTACAAGAAATTACAAAAAGTGTTTCTCTTTGCTCTGATTTTTAGATACAGATAAAGTTTATCAAATGAATTTTAGAACAAGACAGGTATAAATCCTGGACTCTTAAAAAAAAGGAATTTGAGATGAAGCTTTCAATTGCAAGTTAGTCATGGTAATAATTAGGTCATCTAACAAAGAAAGAAAAAGATTACCCAGGACAAAACAAGAGTGTATAAATTGTACTTTACTTTTTCAAAGATACATATTTTAAAAAATTCTAATGTTAAAAGATCAAGTTTAATTAATTAGGATCAGTTTTTAATGATGTAGAGGAGCCATATTAAATAAAATAAATGTGTTGCTAAGATTATAATACAGTTTGATAGTAGTAGGACAAGCAAAACGTTGTATGATGGATAACCTGTATTTGATTTCTTTGTGGGTGAAGAAGTTCTAGAAACAGCATGGGTTTTGCTTTTTAAGTAAAGTTGATAAAAGATGTAATCTATTTTGTATCAGAAAAAAATTTAAATGAAAGTCACCCAATTACCACTTTCCCCATACCTTTCTACCAGCATTTTACTTAAGGAAATTTTCCTGAGTTTAAATTTTCCAGCGGATTTATGTGAGTTATTTCATTTCAGAATTTTTTTTTTTTTCAGACAGAATGAGCTTTGTGGCAGCTTTCTTTCTTGTCGGTGCTGCCTAGAAAGATTCAAGTTTTGTGATTTTAGACGTCTCTTTCATTTCATGCTTCCAAAATTATTGCAGTGATGTTTTTGGAGATACACATTCTGAAAACATTGACATCATTGCTGAACCATAATTTCTAAGTAGCTGTGGCTTCTGACTGATATCTTTATTCACCCCTGAAAAAATGTGTTAACTACAGTAATTTATCTCTATGAAAGAAGCTACACCAAAGACATTAGTAAATTGAGTCACGGTCACACTCAAGTCATAAAATAGTAGATCCATTAAATATACCCAAGTTTCTTTATCCTTGACATTCTAATTATTTTCCCTTAAAGTTTCTCTACAATGCTACCTAGTTTTAAGACTGTGGCACAGTGTTTAGCTGGAAATTTTTACTGAGACAGACAATGCTTAAATATTTACATTCTAACAACCTGAAATTATCCTTGGTTGCTTTCAGGAGCAAGAACTGACCCTGAAAGGCAGAGCAGGGTAGGAGCAAAAGCAGAGAGTTGGTTGAGGAAATCTCTTTCCAGACTAGGTCCTCAACAGGACCAATATACAGAGAGAGGAAGCATACAAATTTCTTTTTTTATTATTCAGAGTTTTCATTTACTACAGAAGCACCCATGTGTTTAATGTGAAGTAGACCAAACATCTACATGATTTACTGTGTTTTTTTTTTTAAAGAAGAAAACTAGTTATTTAGATATTCTTTCCTTTAAAGTCTTGTAGCTATCTTACTTTTACAAACCATTTTGATTGGTGGATGTAACTCATTGCTTTAGATTTGGTCGGTCTTACCCTGTTCTCACCTCTCTCTCCATCCTTTGATAAGTCTCCTTTTGACCCCACATATACCCTTCGCCTGGATCAGAACCGGGGCTACCTACCCATAGACCCCCATCCACCTCAGACAAGGCCAGTTCTCATGCTTGAGTAGATTCACGAAGTTTGGGTACCTATGGAGTAGTTCTCTGGACACAACAGCTTTACTCTAATACTTCTTCATAGTGAAAACATATTGGTAATGATCAGAGAGTCACTAAGACACAATTTACCTAAGTTGGCTTTTTAGACTTAAATGAGACCTGCCTTTCCACTTATAATTAATACAATTTATGTAAGTTGACTTTTTAGACTTAAATGAAACCTGCCTTTTCACTGATAGACTGATCTGGGCGAGTACTTTGGGATAATGTTTTGTATATGTAAGTGTGTGTGTATTCTGTATCATAAGAAGGAACACAATTTTATTCAAACTCCTGGCCTGCCCTAACATGGTCTATGAGTAGAATAAAGTTCTCAGAAACCCAAGACATTATTAATCTTGTCATTTACACAAGGTGATAAGTCCTTTCATTTTTAAGTAGGCCCTTGACAGCTGGCATTTAGTAAGCAGAATAAGAGAAGTCTGCTGTTCACTCTGAATAAAAAGAAATGTGTCGATAAGAGATTATCTAATGCCTGATGTATATTTTGAAGAAATGAGATACAGAAGAATGAGTGCCCCTCAGAGAATACAAAGTCAGAATTCACTTAAGGATTCTGCCAGCTCCCTTGTGGTTAATGAATGGCAACAAGACTCTGCAGTGTTTTCAGTTGGAACAGGCATTGTTCTCGTTTGTGCTTTACCTTATAAAGTTTTAACTGCTTCCAGGACGATCATAGCTGATGTGGCACCCCGCGTTCGCTCTCCTTAGGTCCACGTGAATGATTATATCAGACTGCTGTGACACTAGAACAGCATTTTATTGTGAGCTTATTGTGGGCTCAACTGTTATTTTCTTTGGATTTTACTATGAAAAAAACCCACTTTCCTGCATCATTCAATTAGTACAATTTGTGCAAAACAGCAAGGTAGATTAGTTATGTATACTGCAAAAATGTAATTTGTTAGCCTCTTTACACTTTTTAAAAATGTTTGTGTCTACTGTCAGGTAATTTGTTAATTTGCTCTTCCTTTACAAGGATATCTGTCCACATTTTGTACGACTTCTTTTGATGTTAAAGTTATTATTGGCTTTGGGCATTTTCTTTGCTTTGCTTTTAAGTCAAGTTCCACTTTTATACCAAAGTTATGCTCTGCTGTTTTAAGATGAATGCCAGCTGGCAATACCCAGAGACTGGCTTTGTGAACAGTGCCTAAGCTGACTTTGGGGGGATGTTGTCTGGCTGACAAGTTACTTCCTTCACCTGAAGATGAAACTCTTTCAAACATAGTTTGCCATTTGATTTTTACATCATAAAACAAACATCACCTCATCCCCTGCCCCTAATGAAGTTTCCTTCATGTAACAATGCCTAGGACACAGCACTGACATAACACTAGGATTTTTGTTAAAATTCACAAACTGCATAAGTTGAAAGAGAGGGTGACCTGAAGTATTAAGTGCACATTTTAAGTAATTAGTGTTTGCATGTATATATCACCTTTCATTCAGGAAGATCGCAAAACATCACACCCACAATAGACTGTAGCTATTTCTGGAATAGCATAAAAAAGTCACAAGAATGCTTTACAAGCCATGAAGGAGGAGAATGTTTTGCTCAAGGACACAAGAGAAGCCTCCAGCCAAGTAAAACACCAAAGATGATCTTTTTAGCTTCTTTATAATGTAATGATGGAACTCTTCCCAAAGGTTTGGAAATCATTCCAAATGATGATCAGTTTTTATTCAGTCAGATGAAATGATCACATTAAAGACAGGTGGCTACTGGATATTTTTGGGGGGTCTGTAGAGAGATCCTCAGAGGTTATTTAAGGAGACACCTTGCAAAGCTTTCAGGCTGGGTACACTGTAAGCTTCGTGTATAATAATGTGTATCTTTATCAATTGCCCTATTTATGCAAACTAGAACTAACAATTCTCTCTCTGTTTTGTTTCATTCAATAAGTTATACTTGGTTTTCTCTTCATGTTACTGACAAAGAGATAAAGATGTGGAGAAGAAAAAATTTCCCCACCAAAGATACCTTGGTCTCGTGGAGTCATATTTTTCATTTAGGAAGTGGATATAGCAAGGTAGTACTTGATCTTTTTCAATTAATATTTTCTTGTCTTTAGACTGTGACCCTGAAGACAAATATGAGATACTTTTTCTTTGGAGAAACTAAGCGTGATTTGCTTTGGCAATGCTTTAGCTATGAGAAAGCTTCCATAGTGTTGGACAAATTTATGTTCGGTCATCAATCTCTGCTGAAGACACTTCTCTTTACCTCTTATTAATTAGGCTCAGAATGTATAATAGGATCCTTCCTCCAGAGACTCCTATTAAACTTTACATCACTCCTGAATTGGAGTTTCCCACATGACTATGGATAGATCAGGAGTCCAGACTATGTTTCCTATTGCATATATTGTGTCTGTAGACTTGATGCCACCTCTCTGCAGTACCAAGACTGACAGATATGTCCATATGAAATGTTGACTTTGTTCAAACGTGCAAACTGCTGCTACCTACCTCCTCTCCTACCGACCCTCCAATTGCTGAAGTTCCATTCAGCTTTTCCTAGGCTTCAGACTAGTAAATTGAATGAAGATATAGAAAATAAAGCATTTAGGCCAAATGTTGGGAGCTGGAAGAGGAAGAAATGAACTGTTAACTTCAAAGTGAAAAGACACCAATAGCCAGAAAAGGTTTTCTCTCAGTACAGATTTTGCTGGGAGTACATTTCTCTATTATTTCAATTATTACAACTTCCTGCATAGGTTGAAGGTCATTCATAATTCACACTTCTGTCATTTTTAGACATGCCAAATGCAGTCTATTAAGCATAAATAAAACTTCCAGTGTTTGATCAGGAAAAATAAACGGGGATTCATGACAATAAAGCCTTGTTCATCTTTTAAAAGTAAATGTGTTTTCCTTCTTTCTTATTTTCCCCTTGTGTGCAGAATTTTCTGTCTCAATAATACAAACATAATACTTTAAATCAATCCACAGATAAAGAATCTGACAGATTCTAGATTTTTGTTCTCTGGTATAATAAACAAGACCCACCTGATTACCATTTGTAAGTACTAATGATAGAGGATTTGGTTGAACGCAGTCTTTCAAAGTATAAAACAGAGTTAGACTGAAAGTCTTTTATGGCATATTAACTTTCCTATCAAAGTGCTTATGAGTGTCTATACTTGCTTTACTGCTGCCCTCTTGGACTTAACCAAATAAAATGAATAATGATATATGATTAATTCTAATTCCAAGTATATATAATATAAATTTTATAAAACATAATATATAATTACATATAACTTGTATGATATATAATAATCATATGCCATGAAGCATTCGTTCTTATTATATGTAATTATATATATAATATGAGATTGCTAATATGCAAATAAAAAAATGTCTCCAAAACATATACTTTGCCATATTTATGTCAAATTATAAAATATGTATTTATAAGTAACACCTCATGAAAATGTATAATTTGGAAGTCTAAATTTGCTAAATCAATTTCATATCACCACTGTCTTTTATACTTAGCCTTGTGAGTACTAACTGAATGGATACTCTCTTTGCATTTGGAAATACTTTCAGGGTTTGATTAAAATAAATTAATTGTAATAATTCTCTTTAGGGTATTTAATTTCTATATGCATGTATAACATCATAATTATGCCTTCAACTGTGGGTTTTACCAGTGGTAAAACTGAACAATTTTGGATTTCTAGTTTTACTTTTCAACTTCTTGCATAATTTAGAATTTTAAATAACATTTAGAAATTTCACTAGTGTGCTATTTGAACAAATTTTAAAAATAAAAGAACATGAAATCTGTTACTAAAACATTTACTGTAAAAACTTATCCTTATAAATTGAGGTATCCAGAGATCCAAATACAATATTCGTACTTACAAAGGTATAAATATTGCTTTATAGAAAAATAAAAAGAGCCTAGCAAGATACTGGGAAAATTTAATTTTTTATGTGATAAAATGAAAAAACCATCTCAACTGGCAAAAGTTTCAGGTGTATGGGAGTTAGGTTATGTTCATAACATGTCATGCTTCTGGAGTTTGGTATTAGCTACCAAATAGAAAGTTTTGGAGGAGTTAACACAGTTTTAAAATATTTATTATGACTTTTTAAAAAAATTGAATTTCCATATAATCTATTTTCTTAAACTATAAGGCCCCATTCTTCTTATCTTTCACCTTATATTGGGAAGAATTGAGTTTTTCTTTTTCATAGAACATTCTGAGAGAGAGAGAGCAAAATTAATACATGAACAACCTTTTGTATTAATTCAACATTTTCTAAGTGTTGAATATTTTGAGCCTCTCTTTATTTATTGGGGTATATTCATTCCAAAATTTCAGATCTAGGATATTTTATTTTGAATTCAGAGAACTTTTACATAAAACCCCGATAGGAGAGGAGACCCATTATTAACTCTTTTATGGAACTTAACAGACTAATTGACTCCCTTCCATTTTCTCCAACACAAAATGAGAGAGTCATATTAGTAGTGTCTCTGCTTCTGGCACATAACACAGATGGCATGTAATTCACTGGACTACAATATAGTCGATATTTTTGAGAAAACACTGACTTTAAAGATATTATAACTGTATTTTTATAAGCATGGTCATACTAACTATATACAAATATGTGAGAAAATCTATATAAATCACTTCTTTGTTGCATTTTTATTTGCTGAAAGATCTATTTTATAATATAAAAGTATATTTTCTGGAAGGCCTGATTCCTCTAAGATGACATCCCGTCATTTCCCCACTATATTGTTTCAGGGCTACAAATTGTCATTTTGTTCTGGTTTAAATTACTCCTGTCACTTCTCAAATGCCTGCTGGCATACCATTAATATTATTAGAAAGTAAATTAAATTTATATGTAGACATCCCTAGATTCAAGGATTCAAATTATACTTTTGGGCCATTGTAATTAGAAGAGGAAAACCATGTTGCTTAAGTGTCTCTAAAACCCTAAGGGATGAGATGTAATGAAGATCAAGTGGTAGAAACACCTTGAGAAAAGGACTAGATTTGTAAGGGTGTGGCAAATGGAACTTCGAGGGACATTCTTATATGGGGAAGCATGCCCAGAATCTGCCCTCATTATGTCTGGCGCTTGCCAGTTCTTTCCAAACCTCAGTTTCATGAGCACCATAAAAACTCACTTAAAATTGAAAAGAACACCCTGAAGTTAAAATCTACTCTGCTTTTCTTTGCCTTTCATGGCTTGGAATGTCACCTTTTACCTCCAGTAAATAAAGCCAACATCAACACTCTTCCGTGTCTTTTATTTTTTATTCACTCAATATTCTTCACATGACAATCTGGACACTTAAAGGGAAATTACAGTAGTGATCTATGTCTTGGCAAAGAGAATTGTCTTTATAATATATAGTTACAGTGTATCCATCAATTTCTTTTGTTTCTTAGACTGTTCACATTGGATTGAGTAAATCTAAAATAGAATTAAAAGAGACATGATTAATAGTGGACTACAAAGAAATAACGATATCATAATACTCTCTTAAAATGACCTGACATGCATATCTAAGTAGTATTCCCCAATAGAGACAATTGCACTGTTTTACTGTCTTGCAGGTTATTGTCTCTTTAACCTCACTATTTCCGAGAAGCCACCGAAAAGTTCTAATATGTCACAATTCAAATGTCAACATGTTGTTGGAAAGGAAGCTAATAAGTTAAACCTTTGAGAGATGCCAAAAAAAGAGGTGATTCAAACTGTTGAGAGAAGTCCATTGTTTTCTAAGGGGAAATAGAACTCCAGAATGAAACAGGGTACTTATAAGTATTTAACTGGAAAATTTAGGGGAAAAAAGCAAAGTCACACATTATTTTATTATTATTTTAAATCTGGTAATCTTTAAAAAGAACTGTTCTCAGTGTACTTCCAAGGAAAAGAAAATGTGAATGACTAGGGTTAATAGGATACAAACTGCAAATAAACTATTTTTTATAGAAACAGCACATAACAAGGAATAATTTTCCCAAGATAGTCTGGATTCTATCTGTGGACAAATACGAAGATTCTTAGGTTATATTATAACATATTATAGCAACATTTTATGTTAGCATTGTTTTCTATAAACCAGCTTCAGGTTTATAGTAGTTCAACTACTATCGAATGAAAAAAATTATTCTATTTTGACAGGAAAGAAGCTAAGCAGAAAATACTCATTAAGTTATTTTCAAATTTAGCACAATTTTGTGCTCTGGTCTTGTTATAGAAAAATAAACAATTGTACTTTAGAGCCACCTACTGGAATAAAGAGGCACGTACAAAGTCCTCTTCTTTCCAAAAGATAAACAGATAAATAAAATTAAAGTATGAGCATTTCTGCTGATCTTATAAGACATCAACTTATGCAGCTCTTCTTAGTTTGAAAAATCAAGTGATGTTGCAAAAAACCATAGTTAACAGTACTGTCTCCTAAGAATATATTATTAGAATATGATGGTGGTTGTTGTGTTGTTGTTTTGGTTTTGTGTGTGTGTGTGTATGTGTGTTGCTCAGATATTTAGAATCTGGACTTGTTTGCCTTAATAAGATTGATTCTGGGCTGGGCGCAGTGGCTCACTTGTAATCCTAGGACTTTGGGAGGCCTAGATGGGCAGATTGCTTGAGCCCAGGAGTTTAAGACCAGCCAGAGTAACAGGGTGAAATTCCATCTCTACCAAAAAATACAAAAATTAGCTGGGTGTGGTGGTGCACACTGTAGTCCTAGCTACTCAGGCGGCTGAGGTAGTAGGATCACCAGAGCCCAGGGAGGTTGAGGCTGCCATGAGCTGTGATCGTGCCACTGTACCCCAGCCTAGGCGACAGAATGAGACCCTGTCTCAAAAAAAAAAAAAAAAAAAAAGATTGATTGTGTTTGTGGACATTCTCAGTAGGAAGATTGGAGAAAAGACTCATTGGCAATGTTAAAGAGAGAGAAGAATATATGAGGCAAAGGAGTAATTTCCTTCTCAGAGTACTGCAGGGTTTTGCAAAGATACTGTGGTATAATATAATTGGTCTCATTTTCACCAGTTAATCGTAGAACTTCATTCTTTCTTCTAAAACCTCTATCTGATTATGGGATTGTTTAATAAATAACCTTAGAATGAAATGAAAA
>NW_016815803.1:471737-473727 GCF_001698545.2 Rhinopithecus bieti | reverse complement strand
GCCTTTTTAAATGAAAAAAAAAAAAAAAAAAAAAAAAGCCTGGTGCCTGGACAGGTAAGTTGGACAATGACTTGCCTAAGTCACCAAGCTGCCCCAGGGGAAGAGCAGGCGGCTCTTGGAAATTTCAGGTCAGGGTTCTTTCCATACCTGCTCCATTGCTTTTCAGTCAGTCATTAACAGATTTATTAAATGCTTCCTCTCCTCAGCACTTTGCTAGAAAGCAAGGGAAATAAGCACCACCTCCACCACCCCGATAAATGCATCAATAAAACATGTAATGCCTACTTTCAAAGAGAGGGAATCAGAAGCTAGGCCTGAGGGCAGGACCTGAGTATGGGAGCACTCTTCTGATTGGTGAGAGAGGGGATTAAGTTTTGAGAAAACAAAATACTCTCCTTTGTTGTCATGATCCTTTATGTCATGTCCTTTCAAACTATTACCTTCCAAACACACTGTTGAGAAGGTTCTACTTTTGCAAACTTGCTTAAGTGGGGAAGGGGCAAGGTAAGCTAGGCTACTGCTGGAGAATTCCAGGCAGAATTAAACTCTGTGAGTATGTGTGGTTTGCTAGGGTGTTTTGAGGATTCAGAGAAGGGAAAGTTCTTCCTTAAATATTACACAGGATATATGTGACACAGCTAGCCTTGCATTAAGAAAATTTTATTTGTGAAGTAGGATTTGGAAAAGATTTGTGAACTGGCTTGAGAGTCACAGCGTTCCATTTGTCACCAGAGGGCTCGTTTTCAGTATATAAAACAGGAAATCGCACTTCTTTTGATAAAAAATAAGAAGAAAAAGATGTTTGTTAAGCTGATGCAAAATGTACAGGTATCTTAGTGTATATCTTGCCCTTTGTTAATATATATACATCTCTCTCTTTCCTGATTCCATCCCCCTTTATTTTCTCTTTAAAGATATTCTACAGAGTAGTTGCAGACATTGCACCTGGAGAGGAGCTTCTGCTGTTCATGAAGAGCGAAGACTATCCCCATGAAACTATGGCACCCGATATCCACGGTTGGTACCACTCACGCCACTCTCCTTATCACCTTATCATTGCAACTATAAAGTAGCATCGAAAGCGTCCATTGTTGTTGGTGTTTGTTAGTTTCCCTGGCTTTTCAATGTCAGTTTTAACAAGTTCCTTCTCTTCAAGCAACTATTTTCTTGGTTTGACATCTGGCCACTATTACAGTGAAGCTGAAGTAAGCAGAGGTCTTCCTTAAAGTGGAGGTCAAAGGAATTTTGAGTATTTGCGCAGAACCTCACCTAGCTATGCCTTTTGTCAATGCATTAGTCTATGGTGAGGATCCTTTCACTGTGTAGGGGGCCTTTCAGAGGCTTGATTTTGAGCTTTCCTAAATCAAGGGAATGTTTCTGTCATCTAATGTTCTATTACTGGGAAAAGTTTCTACTGCAGGAAAATCTTAGCCAATATGACCATATGGGAGGGGTGTCAGGGAAGGGGCCTTGGGAAAAATGTACAGATGAAGAAATTTTAGAGGCAGAGGAATTTTTATTTGCCAGAGGCCTATTCTAAATCAAAAGATAATAAAAAATAATGATCATCAGTAGTGATGCATGTTTAGGTCACATAAAGAGAAAATTTTGCTTATATTGATTTGTATTATTGAGATGGAAATTTAATATATGTTTTTCTTCTTCCTCTTTCTGTCTCCTAGTATAATGTGATTTGGTTCAACATAATCTAGTGGCATCTTTAGAATATTTTGTAGTTGGAAGGTCCATTGGGAAGGATTACCCATTCCAACCTACCATAGAATCAGGGATCACCACTCTCCATCCCTTTAGCATCCCAGATGGGAAAATCTCAGCTTTTGCTTTTATATCTCCAGGAGGCTGCCACTCTTGGTGGGTTCTCTTTACTTGAACATTTTTTTCCTTTGGACTGCATTCTGCCTCTTTGTAGCTTATACAAGAGTAGTTGTATTTACAGGGTGACGGGGAGGGCTGGCGAGGGCGGGGGGGC
>NW_016815803.1:452378-471444 GCF_001698545.2 Rhinopithecus bieti | reverse complement strand
GGGGGGGGGGGGGGGGGCACGCTTTTGGTGCTCATTTTCCTCTTAGCAACTCTGACATGCAAATAGCTTTAGAAACCTAGAATTCCCAATTAGCCTGATAGAGTTTGAGCCTGAAGGGGGTGGCTGGCCCAATGGGAAAGGGCTTTTTGGCAGCAAGGAGTTCTTAGATGATAAAGAACTGCAATCTGGGCTTTCTCTGGTGCAATGAATATTTCATCTGTAAATGTTAGACCTAAAAAGGTTTTCAAACAATAATTTTTTTAAATATTAATGATTAGGTTAATACTCCAAAAGTTCTAAATAGAAGCAACTATTCTTTTAGGGCTGCCATTCATAAATTACTTTCCTTTACAACACTCTTGAACCCATCAGTTGCTTCTGGTTTTCAATGTATCATGTTTATATCCATACATACACTACATATGTTACATATATTTCTTATAATATTTAAATGATGATTTGTATTTTATACTTCTAGGATTCAACTCTTCCTAGGAAAGAAAATAAAACACATGCATTGCACACCTACTATATGATAGATATTATATATTCTCTCTATATTGTCTCATTTACTCTTCTATGCATAGAACCTGTGGGAAAGAAATTATGTCCATTTTACATATAGGGAAACTGAGCCTAATTAAGGCTAAGTGAATTGTCCAAGAATGCATGGCTAGTAAGTGGTGGAGTCAGCATTCAACCCAAGATCATTGCTGTCTCTGATACCTAGGCTTTTTCCATGCATTATGTAGCCTGGAGATTCTGTTTGTGTTCAGACTCTTGGCTGAGGTCCTAAATATAGATCTTAAACATATGAATAGTATTACAAACTATAGGAAATGTTTCTATTAACTAGCTAATGTCATTGAGAATCCTGTCTTTAGAGCCAAGTTGAGTTTTTTTAGAACACCTCCCTCTCTGGACCCTCTAAATCCAAAGACAAACTGTTGAATCTTAGAACACCTCTCTCTCTCGACCCTCTAAATCCAAAGAGAAACTGTTGAATCCACATGATAATTTCTTTACCTTTCTGTTACCACTGTTACTGGTTTAGTTTAAACTAAACCAGCATCTTATGTGGATTTCTGCAGCAGTGTCTCAATTGGTCTCTCTGCTTGACTTCTCTTGCTGCAACTGGGGAAAATTCTTCTAAAAACCAAGTCTGAATATATCCCTGCTTTCCAACTTTCAGTGGCTGTTTTCCTTCTTAGCATAGACTTACAAAGCCCCTGGTGAGCTGCACCCCCTCCAACTTCATTTTGCACTCCTCCCTTATGTGTGCTCTGTGAACCTACCGTACCTCAATACAGCCCTACCTATCTGTGGATGTGCCATCTTTTCTGCCTCCATCACTGGTCTGTCCATGCTGTTCCCATTGCCTGAAATATGCCCCCTCCTTCCACTTCACCTGGCTGATTCTTACTCATTACAGAGCCTTTTCTGAACCTCCTTTCCCCAGATTTGATGGATTAGTCCTATTTCTCTAGGCTCCTTTAAGCCCTATGCTTTCATCTGCCATAAAATATATCACAGTCTCTTTGTTCATATGTATATCCTCTTAAATTTCTTATATATTCATTCCCTAGAAAAATGCCTAACATTTGGTAGGTGACTAAAGTATTCCCCCCAAAACATTCAGTCAGTGAACAATTGAAGAGTAACATCTTCCTTGGCCATAGGTCTATAAAAGAGGGATTATGTGTCATATTGTTTGTCGTGGGTATTTTTTATCAGTGTGAGCTGTTTTCAAGACTTCTATGATTGTACCTGTGTGATCTGTGCGGAGTGTGGCTTTATGAGTGGGCTGAAAGCTATTCAAAAGACAAAAATAGAAACAATACCATCACTACCTGACATTTTATAACCTTGTTGTCTCTACACCCCAATACTACCATTTATATATCTTATTGATTTAAAGTGCAAAATTAATGATATGTTTGCTATTTAACAAAGCTATGCCAATTAGCACTGACCCTGGGGTAACATAAATTAGCCTAGAAGGGTAGTAAAAACATCCTGTGTCCCATTTTTAGTGATGATGAATGTTAAACCATTTCCCAGTTTGCTGACATTAACCAGGCTTAAGCATGGGTCAGATACAGGCTCTGTGTCCCGTGTTCTTTCCAGATAACATGGCACTGGCATAGTAAGAAGTGTATGAAATAGAAATGGTTTCAAAACCTTACACAACCACATAACTCTATACTCCCTGACTGTTTACATTTAACTTCTATGAACCTGAAATCCTCATCTGAAAACTAGGATAAAAATCTGACCTATAATTCCTCATAATCAGGTTTTAAGGAATGTCAGTAATCCGTGTACAGGGTTGAGAAAATATATGATGCTCAGTAAGTCGTATTTATTATTTTTAGTATTCTCTGAACCTGAAAAGGTTTAGTCATAAAGTTTTACTGATCAGGAGGATATACTCTAGTCACAGCCATTGCTTATGTTATTGTTCCAGTCTCTCTTCTGGGTTCTTTACATATGATATTTCTAATCCACATTAAAATTGATATGATAGAAATGACAATCAAATAATACCTATTACATCTCGTAAAATTTGGTAAGATTGGCTCGTTTGTGATGGCAACTCCTGACCACCCAATCCTAGTAACACCTGAATTGTTTTCACAGAAGAACGGCAATATCGCTGTGAAGACTGTGACCAGCTCTTTGAATCTAAGGCTGAACTTGCAGATCACCAAAAGTTTCCGTGCAGTACTCCTCACTCAGCATTTTCAATGGTTGAAGAGGACTTTCAGCAAAAACTCGAAAGTGAGAATGATCTCCAAGAGATACACACGATCCAGGAGTGTAAGGAATGTGACCAAGTTTTTCCTGATTTGCAAAGGTTAGAAATGGCATGTTGTACTACAAAACTTGTGTATTTATTCTGCAATGTTATGCTGAATTTTGAGGCTTTGTGCAGATGGAAAATTTGGAACTCCAAAGAGCTGGACAAATGCACTCGTGACATGTTCAGAAATCATATTTGCCTGGATATTCTCATCTGTCAAATATTTACAGTGAAATTGGAATTAGTTATTTTGATGTCACATGAAAAATAATGTTATATTATTATTAAATAGTGTTATTAAAAACTGAAGGCTTAACTTTATAGTAAATTATGATTTAGAGAAAGTATAAAGAGTGCAGGAACAAATTAAAGAAATTATATGTCAAGAAACAATAAAGCTGCCCCTAGAAACATTCAGACAATTTTTGAAAGGACTAGATCTGGCATTCACTTAATGACAGGTAAATGATCTCTTTCGATAGAGCAGTAATTCATAGATTTAATTTCAACAATTTATCTAAATTGCATATATATAAAAGAATAAGAGAAGCTTGTTTGATTTCCCAAAGTGTTGAATTTCCTAAAAGGTAAAAGAGAAACACAATTATGTAAATGAGGTAATTCTTTAACACTTATTTTTAACACAATGAAAATCATATTTCAGTGACATATTAACTTGTTATAGCCTTTTGAATTTTATTCTCTAACTTTTTAAAATTGCTGATAACAACACTAGAACCTACTTTTCGAAAAGTATATACTAATTGTACTACAGAATGGTCTTTAAGATCAGAACAGTTTAGAACAGTTAATGGATCTTTTGTTTGTTTCTACCTAATGATTTTGCCTTGGTCCACAAATAATTTTAATAATTGTATTCATTTACTTTGCTTTTAAATCTGGAAATTATCCTTGAAACCTGTAATCAGAATTTTGAATGCACATCACATTATATTTAAATGGGAATGGTAGTGTATCAAATGGCCTTACTCAAGAACGGGAATTACTCAGACTTTGTCTTTGACAGTTCACCTTCAGTTTACCCTTTTGATTCCTTTCCTTCTTTCCTGAAACCTTTTATTCCTCTCATTTTCACCTCACGTGTTGCCCTACATCCTCTTCTCTTGGTTACACCTCTTTTAGGAAAGGATTTCATCTAGTAGTTGTTCACTTTAAGGCATAAATGACTAAAAGGCATTAAGCATAATCCTCTCTGTTAAGAAGATTGAATAGAAAGAATAAATATCTAGCTTTGAAAATTTAGGACTAATTTAGTTATTGGAGAGTAAACATTTTATGGAATAAGAGGGCTTTCCCAGAACCTTTTAAACTCACCTCTGCCACTTCATATAAATCTTCATAGAGAATAAATCAATTATATATGTTTAGCAAAGTGTGGATTTGTAATAAAAAAAAAAAAACATGTCCCCTTAATATAATTGTGCCCAAATTAAAAAAAAAATGAAGCTAATAAACACAAATGAGTAGGAAAATATTTATTCTGTAAAGTAATATCTCTGGTGTCAGAAATAAAGTTGATTTCCTTCAGTTGTATTATAAAAAATAATGAATGGCATTATAAAGCAAAAATTGACAAACTAAACACTAAAATGTATTTTTTACTTCCTACTAAGAGTATACAGCAATACTTCTTGGGTGGAGAAAGCCTCTTAATCTGCCACGCTGTAAGATTAAGCCTGAGTCAACTCTATCTAATGCTGAAACCAACTGTTAGTTTAGTTAATTCAGTCAAACATTTAGTAGAAAACAATAAGGAAATCTAATTATCTGGCATTGCGTGAATTCTCAGCATTTATATTTTGGCAGCCCAGCCATATGGGTAAAGCACGTCACTATGCAATTGAATACTAATCATCCAACTGGTATTTTTGGTTATAAATTATATAATCTAGCCACATTCAGAGCCTTTATTTTCTGAATATTTTTTACTTTATTGAATGCTGTGTTGTCACTGTATACTTTAAATGATGAAAATTACTTTCTGGTCATGATCTATTCTTCTGCTGTCTATCCTTTATGTAAAATCTTGAGAAAAGAATGCAAACAAAAAAATAGGAGCAAGAAAGAAACAAAGGATGATGTGCAAAAGGTGAAAAGAACTGAAAAGAACTCAAAAGGCTGATCAAGGCTCTATAGATTGAGATAAAATTCCATGAAAAGCAGAGAAATCTCACTGACTGACTGGATTGCTTCTATGTTTATGAAAGCAATGCACATTTACTTTTGTGAAAGTGACTTGCTTTTCTGTGCTTTTATTACTGATTAGCTGGAAGCTAATAATACTATGGGACAACATGGAGTTTCTGCTCGATTAGGAGAAGCAAAGAAGGGAAAATTCCTTTTGCTTTGTTATCTTTTTACCCCTACATGCCACATACTTATAATATACTCTTAAAATTAAGCCATATCCTTGGAATTAGGGGGAGGTATAAAACTCAACATATAGGCCAATCTTTTGCCACTAGATTTAAGGGTTTATGATTTGATATATAGTGTAGTGGCATATATATCATAAAATGGCTTGCCTTTATGGTTTGCTAGGGACGGACAGTGAAAACTGCAATCTGTACAGTGATTTTGGAGGATGTCCCTGACTCATTTCAATGTTAACAACAGTTGTTGGTATCTCTGTCTTAACTCTTTTATTAACATTCCACTCTGTAACAAACAGAGGATTACATATTGTAGATAAAGGTAGGGGCTTTCTTATGACTCCACATACCTGTACTCTCCTAGTACCTTTTGTTCACAGAGATATCACCACCTGTGCTCGGAATAGCATTTTCAACTCAGTTGATTCATGGAGCAGGAAAAATGAGTTATTATGCCGTATGAATAGAGTTGTGGGGAGGAAGCTGAGAAAGAGAAAATGTGTAGGAAATGCATTTCTAATTTACCAAGATATGAGAATGGGCACCATTTTCTTACATATACTCCCGCTTACACAGTCTGTATGACAACTGGATAATTTATTCTAGGTGCGCAAAGGTCTTAATTGGTACTGATAGTTATAGTATTCATCCCACAAAGAAATAAAAGAAAATAAAAGAATGCTTTCCTGGTTGGTACTTTTTCTTTTCTATATAACTTTTTTATAGTGGAGCACTTCAAATATACACAAAACTAGAGAGGGGATAGTATTTTTTAAATCCCATATGTTCAGCTTTAATAATTATCACATGAAGTCAATCTTGTCACTATACCTGCTTTGAATTATTTGAAACAAATCCTGGACATTATATCATCTTATTCAAAAATAGTTTAGTATGTGTCTATGGAAAGTAAGGACTCCTTAAAAACATAAGTTCAATACCACATTAAAAATAATTTCTTAATATTAACAAATATTCAGTAAGAGCACAAATTTCATCAGTTAGAAAGCTTAGTGTTTTGTTTGAATAAAGATCAAAATAAAGTCCACATATAGCAATTGCTTGGCAAGTCTGTTATGTCTATTTGAATCTACAGGTTCCCCCAGAGGGCAGTCTCTCTCTCTGTGTCTCTGTCTCTTTCTGCCTCTGTTTGTCTCTCTCTCCACCCCCCTCTTTCTCTTATTACAATTTATTTATAGAAAATTATAGAAGAAACCAAGTTGTTTTATTGTAGTGCTTCCTCCAGTCTGGATTCTGCTGTTTATATCATTGTGGTGTTAACATCTTTCTCCATCCCCTCTAATTTCCTGTAGACTTGTATTTACATCCCAAGCCTTCGTTGGGATTTATGCTCAGTGTTTCAGCAAGAAGATTTCATTGATGGTGTCATTTATTTCTACCCGAAGTCACATAATGGATTGCTGGATTCATTAATTCTTTAGGAGCCTCAAAACGAATGTATTCTAACTCTATCATTGTCTCATCATTTATTATCTGGATTAATTTTGCATAGAGAACCTTCCCTTCATAGCCTATTTGTTTACCCCGAAGTGCAGTTCACATAGGAAAAGCAGATATGTGCACAAATATTTTCCCTTTATTTACCAGTTTTAGGAATAATGATTTGGCTTTCCTGCATCTTCCTTGGGTGACCAGTGAGGTTCTGTTTGTGTTTTGAAAAGAGTTGCCATTCTTATTGATGCTTCACTTGCCCCACCTTTGGTCAGTGGGCATCTCTTCAAGTTGGAACCCTAATTTTTTGGACCTTATCTATAAATTTCTTGCCTTTTGTCCTAACGAGATGTTCAGGGGCCATCTTGTGAATTTCATACTTCGGATTTGAAATAGGCAATTTTACCACGGAGCTCTGGTTGCTTTATTTGAGGGTAGTATCCCAGTGTGTTATGTGTGTATGTATTTAATCAATAAAGGTGTTGCAGACATCTTCTATCACAGTAATCCATTATCTATAATATTTGCTTTTCATTATATTCATGCAGATTTCATATACAAATTTTAGAAAATGGAGGCAAACATTTGAGAAGATAAAACATTTAAAACTTTAAAACAGAGAAACTATGCTTGTGAGAAACTTCTAATCATGTTTTTCTTTTAGGGGGCTTAAATACTGCACCCACTTAAAATATTACAAACCTTTTTCCCCCAGTTCTTAGGTTTTGTATATTATGTATGTATACATACATATATATGTGTGTATATACACATACACACACACACACACACATCCATGCATCCATCCATCCATCCATCCATCCATCCATCCATCCATCCATCCTAGGTTCACTAGAGATTATATACATTAGACAGAATACTTGCCTATGTATTATTAAGCATTTTCTGTTTGAGTGTTTATGTTTCAATTAAGTGATTATTAGCAATACGTGTTGCTGTTAGAATTGTGTAGTGAATCCAAAACTGGACAGCTTGTTGTTTATCATGCTCTTAAATCGGCAGATAATCCCTGCCAGCTGTATCAGATTTATTTTCTAACAACAAGAGCACATCTTCATATTGGTGACACAGTCCAGGAGACACAGTCCAGGAAACATAAAATGCACTTTCATCTGTCACAAGCTTGTTTCTGCTCTTTCCTCCTTCTCAGTTCAACTCCTTTTCCTTCTTATTTCTTTAATTGTCAGTTGGATTAGCAATAAAATGATGTTCTGTTTATGAATGCATCCTTTGTCTTTTAAAATCTGTTGTTCTCTTAACAGCCTGGAGAAACACATGCTGTCACATACTGAAGAGAGGGAATACAAGTGTGATCAGTGTCCCAAGGCATTTAACTGGAAGTCCAATTTAATTCGCCACCAGATGTCACATGACAGTGGAAAGCACTATGAATGTGAAAACTGTGCCAAGGTACAGTGAATTTGTAGGCTACTTGGCCTCTCTCTGTCATCCTGCTCTCTCTTAATCCATCACTTGCTACGATATATAAAAACAAGCCTTCGGAGGGGAAACTATAAATATCTTGAGAAAAGTACACTGAGTGTTGTATGCGAAAAGGCATTAGTAAAGTGTATAAAACACTTAGTGGGTATCCTTTTATTTTTGTAAGGGAGGAAGTGAGGCTTAATGGTGAGTTCCAGAACTAGGTGTCAGACATCCTTGGTAAATTCCTGGTTCCGCTACTGATTTGCCAGCGTGGAGTTGTTTTATGGCCTTGTGGAGAATGAAAATTTTATCCAATTCATGTTAGTGATTGCCTTTAATAGCAATTTGTGAGGAAGTCACATAAAATTTCTGAATGCCTATTCAGAAAGAATGGGTGACTCTTACATTTGCAGATTTTTCCAACCAAGGGCTCACCGTAAATTATGACTTGGTTCTAATTAAAATGTGTAGAGTCTCTGTCAGTGCTGAACAACATAAGGATGATATGGAAGTACTCAACTTAGACCATAACTGTGAACTATGGTAAAAGTAATTCACTTCTTTTAATTTCATGTTTCTTAATTAACTCAAAAATGTCCTGGTGTCATTAAAGTTGCTTTCTATTTCCAAAACACATTTCCTAGCATTTTAATAGCTTTTTTTTTTAATGCCAATGGAAATTTCTGTACCCCACCACCAGGTTACTGGGTAATCATTCTCCTGTGATTACCTTGTTCTGTGCACATTAAAATTTCGTATGTTTTTTCCTCATAAAAAATTAAAGACATTTGAAATTTCTTTAGGGATGTTTTGCTCTCAGATGTGTTGAGTGGCTTTTTTATTTTGTTTTAGTACAATGTCTAAAGGAATGGTTTTAGCTTGCTGGTAAGTCACTGAAAGAGTGTTAGAATTTAACACCCTAGGGAAACTCTTTAAATAGATTTA
This sequence comes from Rhinopithecus bieti, assembly GCF_001698545.2. Classification (NCBI taxonomy): domain Eukaryota; kingdom Metazoa; phylum Chordata; class Mammalia; order Primates; family Cercopithecidae; genus Rhinopithecus; species Rhinopithecus bieti. The sequence continues at coordinate 462,405 of NW_016815803.1, read as the reverse complement.
AGGTATGTTAGTCAAAATCCTCCAAATTTTTGTACACAATGTGTCTTTACTTAAAGGGTGAAAAAAGCACACGTTTTAATAATGGCATAACCAGCATTTTATTACTTAACTCAAGTCACTCTAAGTGGTATCAAAAAGGCCTTGAATAAGGCCTAATGGTGCCATTCATTATTTGCTCAACTGATACCAGTGGATACACCATGCTAAGGATATAGAGCAGAATAATTTACCCTACCCTAGAGGAGACTACATTTTGGAAATTGGAGGAGAGTACACTTTTGGTCTTTGGGGTAAAGAAAAACAAAACAAATAAGCAAAATTTCTTCTTGAGTCATCCCGGGTCTTCTTTATGGTGCCCTTGAGTTAAGTTTCTTGATTAATCAGTACTCATTTCCTAGCAGGTTTTCACGGACCCTAGCAACCTTCAGCGGCACATTCGCTCTCAGCATGTCGGTGCCCGGGCCCATGCATGCCCGGAGTGTGGCAAAACGTTTGCCACTTCGTCGGGCCTCAAACAACACAAGCACATCCACAGCAGTGTGAAGCCCTTTATCTGTAAGTTTTCAACACTCCAGCCCTCCTTCCCACATCTGTCTCTCCTCCAAAAGGCACTGTGACCAGGAGAGTGACTGCACATGGCCTTTAGAGGGTCACTGTGTTAGCTATTTATGGTCCAATACAGTAGGGCTATTTATGATTACAAGTAAATCTTTTATAATCAGATCCATGGTATTTTGTCCTTGATTCCTGGGGTGTTTTCTTTTAGAACAAATCAATAACAGGTAGAGGAAAGAAAAGTCATTAGATAATCAAAGGGAAATCTCTCAGGTTGTAGGATTTAATCAGGACCATCAGATTTGTCTCATATCGTAAATGTTCATGGCTTTGTAAAGCAGCAAATAGCAGACATCACTAAATAAGACGAAGTGATTAAAAACCTGTTCTGGAACAGAAAGAGCTGGAAGAACCCCACCTGGGAAGTGGGCTTACGGCTCTGTGTGCATGTATGTGAGTATATGTGTGTGGAGAGAGCAAGGGGATGAAATGCTTTTAATCTACCCATTGTTGCCAATCACAGGCTGTTGGATCTGTAGTTCTCTGTTACTTGAAGAAAAGCAGAACATTTTCACTTAGATGCTGGACATGCTTTTTCTCCTACCCACTGCACCAAAGCAAGTTTATAGGCAATGTGCTTTTAGGGGACATCTGATCTGACCACCTACTTGGAACATCCCTGTACAGAGCACTGTAGTAACATCCTTCAGATACAATAAAACTCAGCTCTCATTTGCTTTTTCTTCTCTCCACCCACTCCTCTTCTCTGTATTGTGCTCAAACATTTTTTAAGTAAAATCAGTTGTTCTTAGTCTACCTGGGCAAAAATTCTGGGCTTCTTTGATTCCAGGGCTTGGCTGGAGATATAAATACAATGACTTATTGAGTTGTGCTACAAACTTCAAGACTGATTTTGGACCCAGATATACATAGAATTGGTAGAAGCATACTCAGCACTTGGCAAGACCTCTGACTTTGGTTCGTAATAGGTATATGAGACACTACTACAGGACCTGATGGAAAAAACTAATTTTCAGTGCCAACATGGAGATGCCAGAGACTAACTCTGCTTTGCCTTGACACAGCCTTCTTTTGTGTGTCCAAGCACCAAAAGAGCTTTTCTTTCCTTTTCCAGCTTACACTAGAGTCCTGTTTTGCTCATATGTTCTTCTGTTCCCCGGGTGAAGAGGACTAGCAGATAAACAAAAGGGTGCTCTCGTCTCCCTTGGGGAAGCTCTGTTGAAGGTCACGGGAAATAAAGCATTCAATAGAAATTTTAGACTTCTTGTCTCAAAAAGGCATTCCTGACTCTTAAGTCTTAATGCCCTGAAAATGTACTTGGAAGTACTACAGGCATACGATATTAAATAGTTCATTTATTTCTGATTCCTCAGAAATAAATTTTGGTAAGTTTTATTATGTTTTGATGTGAAAAGAACTAGAATAAACCACAAAGAATTCTGATCACTCATTTAATGCTTTCTCTATTATTTAAAATAAAAGTCAGAAAATATAGACTTCTACTCTTGAAGATTCTGGGATCTGGAATTTTAATTGTGTTGAAGACAAATGTTTCACTTTAAAGTGTCACAGGGTGTCCTTTTCCAATCAGATTGCATAAAGTATTTCCCTTGAATGATTTTCAGTAATTATTGGTAAATTTAAATAGCAGATGGCATTTTTTAAAATTTAAAATCTGACAGAGAACCATGAAGTAATTATGAATAATAGCCATGTAATTTCAGAACAAAAGAGTTTAAAGATCAGGAAATGGTGCGGAGACTTGAGTGGAGGAGGTTCACCTAGGGCTGATATCTGTTTCTCACCAGAAGGCCACACACCACGATTTACCCCCACTGGTGTGTTTATGGCAACTGTCTCTTATTACAGTGTGCTGCCACGCTTGAGCCCAAAGTTACCAGTGCTAAGGTAATTACTCACTGCCTTTACAGAAACCTCCAGCTTTCCCAAATAGAAACCACATGCTCTAATAGGCTGAATATATTCAAAATGCCTCTTAATTTGTTTAATAAGTAGAAAAATGCAATGTTAACTGCTGGCTAATTCCTTATTACTGAGAAAATTACAGTAGAGTACAGACTTCAACATCAATTGAACCAGTTTACCTGGAGGCCTGGTAGTTTGTAGTATGCCAGGCCCGTCCTTCAAGTGCTGAAAACAAAGCCTCTGCCTAAGAAAACATCCCAGATTCAATGTTCTTGAGCCCAGACACAGACACCACTCAGTCATGTAACAAAGGGTGCCACCAGAAAAGTCAGCTGAACTTCTGTTACTCCAATAGAGAGAAGCTCTTGATTTTTTTAAAGCCATCTGATTGTAAGAAAGAAGTGTGGAGAGCAACATTTCCTTGCCAATAAATGACAAGCCTTTGAAAAACTTATGTCTTGGTTGAATACTCATCAAGACATTTTTTCAATGCCTTTTAAGAGGTGTTGCTTTCATACTTTTTATGATTCCAATAATAAAATGTTGTTATTGCTTGTAGCTGAATTATTCTAATACATCTAGTGAATGTCTGATGTTTCTACCTTCTCCATGATATGATTTTAATTAGTGTATCAAACAATTTAAGTTAGATGTATATTTGTGGTGTGTGGTTAAATCGTATATACTTTTAAAGCCGACTCTGGTCAATATATTCTGGTAAAATAATTTGAAAAGATGTCACCCACATCTTCTATTCCCATTAAAATGCATGTTATAGCCTGTATAATGTGATTCATCCCACAATTGAAGGCACCTTTAATATTACCAAATGCATTGATATATGCAACAATACAGTTTAACATTTAGTAGTAAAAGAAAGAGATATACCCTCACTTAGTACTTCTTGTTTGGATGTATGTGGGATAATCCAAGTTCTGGGTGAGTTTTGCTTGACTGAAAGTTTATAAAATCTCCTTGGCATGGGGTTTTCATTTTATTTTATTTTATTTTTTATTATTATTGCTTTGACTTAGAAGCACAACCATTCTGCACTTAAAGGCAGCCATTGTATGAAAGCAATAAGTGTTGCATTTTGTCTTCAATTTAATTTCTTAAAATAAATTTGTTTCAACAATTACCAACAAGGTACATCTTGTTTCTGCATGTATTGAACATGCACAGAAGTGTTAAAGTAAGCTCACACATAATGTGGCTCAATCCCATAAAGTAAAATAAAAAAATATGATGCTTGGGGTACTGATACTGTATTCCTGCTGGACCATGAAGTGAGTGAGAAATTTTACCTGGTAAAGGAGTTGTTAAGGGTGGCAAAGTTTGGTCTTGAAATATACTTGGCTACAGTATAGTGGCACATGTGTGAGAAGGGAGATTCTACTTTACTGGCAAATTCTTAGTGAAGAGGCATATTTCACCGCTGCACCCAATGCTGTGCCCTTCTTTCTGGATTAGAGCTTTCACAGTGCTCTCCCCTACTGACCATAGCTGGCTATCACACACTGGAGTCAAACCTGAGATAACCAGTGTAGATATGACAACAAGTGGACATGTTTCCCAAGGACGGGGGTTTCATAAATGCAGGAAGGTTAGTGCAACCACTGGTGTGAGGGGAAGTCAGAGGACGTGATCATAGTTCATGGGAACCAGCAATGCAGGATGGGCTACATTCAATTTAGTTTCCTTTGCAGGCTTAAAATAGAGCCATTGTAAATTATGTCAGTCTTTCTCAAATCATGAAAATGATTGTTAAAAAAAGTCTCAGAATACACAATGTGCATTGTTGTGTGGCTTTGATGTGTGAATGATGAGAGCATATGATATAATACCAATTAAATAATAGCAGGGCAGTCACAGGCTTTCTCCCCAAGGGGAGAGGCAATAAAGGTGAAGTTTCTGGTTGAGGATGTTTTATTTTGTTTTGGTGCCTACAAAATAGAATTTTTAAGTACTCTAAAATTTGAAAGGGATTCTTGTTATGTTTCAGACGTAATACATTTTAAGACTTTAATTTTCAACATTATATTAGTATAATTGTGTGGAGAATCAATGCATGATGGAATTTAACTTTCCATAAATATTTAAATACACAAATATTATGCAAAATATTGCACAATGGGGGTGACAAAATATATATACCTATATATATGAAATATTTGTGCTGTCTCAAGACATTTGTCAGGTTGGTTGCCTTGCTTTGGAATCTAGTGAAATGGGGTTTTCTGTGTTTGGAGCACCCAGATTGGTGCCTCCAATGTCTTTTACCAGCTTCCTAATTGAAATTTTGAGTAAACCAATTGTGATATTTGCTAAATTCAGAAGCAATTGACATAAAGCCTGAGATTCTTTTTTGTTGTTTGCACACAGGTGAGGTCTGCCATAAATCCTATACTCAGTTTTCAAACCTTTGCCGTCATAAGCGCATGCATGCTGATTGCAGAACCCAAATCAAGTGCAAAGACTGTGGACAAATGTTCAGCACTACGTCTTCCTTAAATAAACACAGGAGGTTTTGTGAGGGCAAGAACCATTTTGCGGCAGGTGGATTTTTTGGCCAAGGCATTTCACTTCCTGGAACCCCAGCTATGGATAAAACGTCCATGGTTAATATGAGTCATGCCAACCCGGGCCTTGCTGACTATTTTGGCGCCAATAGGCATCCTGCTGGTCTTACCTTTCCAACAGCTCCTGGATTTTCTTTTAGCTTCCCTGGTCTGTTTCCTTCCGGCTTGTACCACAGGCCTCCTTTGATACCTGCTAGTTCTCCTGTTAAAGGACTATCAAGTACTGAACAGACAAACAAAAGTCAAAGTCCCCTCATGACACATCCTCAGATACTGCCAGCTACACAGGATATTTTGAAGGCACTATCTAAACACCCATCTGTAGGGGACAATAAGCCAGTGGAGCTCCAGCCCGAGAGGTCCTCTGAAGAGAGGCCCCTTGAGAAAATCAGTGACCAGTCAGAGAGTAGTGACCTTGATGATGTCAGTACACCAAGTGGCAGTGACCTGGAAACAACCTCGGGCTCTGATCTGGAAAGTGACATTGAAAGTGATAAAGAGAAATTTAAAGAAAATGGTAAAATGTTCAAAGACAAAGTAAGCCCTCTTCAGAATCTGGCTTCAATAAATAATAAGAAAGAATACAGCAATCATTCCATTTTCTCACCATCTTTAGAGGAGCAGACTGCGGTGTCAGGAGCTGTGAATGATTCTATAAAGGCTATTGCTTCTATTGCTGAAAAATACTTTGGTTCAACAGGACTGGTGGGGCTGCAAGACAAAAAAGTTGGAGCTTTACCTTACCCTTCCATGTTTCCCCTCCCATTTTTTCCAGCATTCTCTCAATCAATGTACCCATTTCCTGATAGAGACTTGAGATCGTTACCTTTGAAAATGGAACCCCAATCACCAGGTGAAGTAAAGAAACTGCAGAAGGGCAGCTCTGAGTCCCCCTTTGATCTCACCACTAAACGAAAAGATGAGAAGCCCTTGACTCCAGTCCCCTCCAAGCCTCCAGTGACGCCTGCCACAAGCCAAGACCAGCCCCTGGATCTAAGTATGGGCAGTAGGAGTAGAGCCAGTGGGACAAAGCTGACTGAGCCTCGAAAAAACCACGTGTTTGGGGAAAAAAAAGGAAGCAGTGTCGAATCAAGACCTGCTTCAGATGGTTCCTTGCAGCATGCAAGACCCACTCCTTTCTTTATGGACCCTATTTACAGGTAAGCGTGTATGGGAGATGACAAAATATGAACAGATGTATGAAAGGTGTTATTTACACTGTAAAGTGATGGCTTTTTAACACGTCATTTTTACTATTATTATAAAACAGAGTGAGGTTGTTTGATCTAGTGAACTCATTTTTTATTCTGAAAGTTGGATCATTCTGTTTGAACTTATTTTTAGATGTTTCTGAAGTTGGGGTTTGGAATAGGACTACAGAATTTTTTTCCCTTGACAATAAATTTATTTTAAACACTTTATTTGGAGTGGAAAATATGGGAAAATCGTATTTAAAGTAAATTGTCAAGTGACGGAAGAATGAGGATCCCGAAGGATTAATGCAAATATGCATGGGTACTAAAATGGGTCAGGTTCTTTGGAATAGAGGGGGATATATAACAGCAAGAGTCCACTCTTTGTTAACCTACCAACACATCCTTAATAAGGGCTAGTCATATTGTTTCTAAATAACTCTCTCAGGAGCCCCCAAGTAAATGAAATATTAATCACAGAGTATGTTTTGTACATAATATGAGTAGTTGGCATAAAAAATGTCTCTGTTTAATAGCTTCATTATCTGGTTTCCTTTGACGTAACAAAAAAATCTTGGGGTGAAACATACAAGTTTAATAAAAGATCTTTTTGGCAATATTCAGTAATATTCACTTGACCAAAGTGATTTAGTTTTAAAATACTAGTTTTCTTTAAATGGGTATGAATAATATGTTTGTTACATATTTTGAATATTACAAACATTTTCATATTTACTTTCTCATTCTAATCTTGAACATTGTCAAGAGTTCATGGAACATGTGGATAATTTTTTATTGAACTTATCTAACATTGGAGTATTTTCATATTTTGCCTAATTCTCTTTTGTGAAGAGGAAGTGTGCTATTATTTAATTCAACAGTATTTATCAAGTCAATATTACTTAATGGGTACTAGAGCTGCAAGTTCTTCTCACTTAAAACTCTTCTTCTGTGTATATTATCTACAACGCATTAACAAGGAAACACTGTCAGTATGGAAAGGACTACCCTCATTTGAATATGATAAAGTATTATCAAAGGACAATACAAAATATCTCAGTCCTGTCAGTACCAATTTTGGTTACTCTTTAAAATTATTATATCTTAATTCCTTTGGCAGTCCTGTTACTAGAGAAGGAAAAAAAAGACAAACATGTCTTCCGTATTTTGTGTGTAGATTGTATGTCACACATTTCGGGTCAGGTCATATTTCCAACTCAGTGATGTGTCTCAGTCCTTTGTTAAGATAATTTTTCAGACTTTCCTTTTTATACCCTCTCAATAGCAACTGGCTTCCAATTCTTCCACACATCTCTTGCACTCATCCTCATCACCTGCTAGCTTCCTCTTACTCACTGTGATCTCCAACATCTCTCTGGTGCTTGTCTCAATTAAGACCTAGGCCTGTCATTTTGCCAAACTCATGAAAGACCTAGAACCCAGTTTTAGCGGCAGACTTGGGTTGAAATCTTAGCCTTCTCATGTCTGAGACTTTAAAAAAATCCATAAAATGTATATAACATCACCTACTTCAATAAGTGAAATAATATATGCAACACACATATATCACATATATAATAAGTGGTAGCTATTTTATTCTGCTTTAAGAGTGCATACATCTAAAAGTATTTTTAATTACCAAGTTGGTAAAATGAATTAATTCAACATAGATATATTATTTCCCTATGTGCTTAATACAAAATAGGATGGCAAACTTTTCTAAAGCAGAAGGGATATATAGGTAAGTTTTATGTGTCTCTCTCTCTCTTCAGAAAGCTCCCCATTCTCTTCTTACCACACCCATCCTATCTGCCTGCCTTCTTTATCAGCAGTGGCATCCAAAGAGCATATATGCTCTCTCTCTGAATATATATTAAATATACTTTACATAAAATATTTATATATTAATATATTATGCTATACGTTTAAATATAAATATATATTGAGAGAGAGAGAGAGAACCTCAAAGAGTGGCTAGCAGTGTATATGCTTGGAAATGCCCTTACTATTATTGACAAATATGGAAGGAATAGAGTGCATATTTGGGAGAACACTTTCTTGGTAGAAAATGGCTGTAGTATTCAAAATCAGCCTTGACCTCGTGATTTCAAAATCATCACGCATTCTTGTCTACATTTGGAATGGAAAGGTACTGAATTTGTGACAAATGCCTCTAATTTAGTGACTCCTCATTTTTCACATTTTCTCATTATTCTTATTCCTAGTCATTCAGTAGGGTTTTTCCATTATAAATAGGATCCTCTCTCCTTAAGTACCTGGGAGTGTCATGAGTAATCTCCAAGAAATGGACAGATGTCTTTACGTTTTTATGAGTGTGCTTCCCAGAAACCTACCATTGGCTTTATTGTTAGATGCTTTAAATGTCGGTGATTATGCAGTGATTGATATGTGAGACTGATTCATCTCCAAAATCTAATTTTAACCTTTCAGAGTAGAGAAAAGAAAACTAACTGACCCACTTGAAGCTTTAAAAGAGAAATACTTGAGGCCTTCTCCAGGATTCTTGTTTCACCCACAAGTAAGTATTTTATATTTGAGATTTCCAGCTTGTAAACGAACTTGTTGATCCTGAAAAGCAGGTGCAATGAAATGAAAGACATATTGAGAACATTAGGATTTCCTATGACGCTGGTGTGGAAGAACACAGGAAATTCTAGCAGAATTAAAACCCAAGCTCTTTAAAGAAAAATTAGTTAATATATGTGTAAAGATAACATGGTTTCTGTGTTAAATGATTGTCTGCTATTAACTGTTTTTGAGTTAAAGTGCATTTTGGAGTGAGCAGGACTCAGTTAAGAAAATAAATATGCAAGGTGTGCTTTGTGTGTGGTGGTTGCTGATACTGAGAAATAGATCATACTGTGACTCGTCCCAAACTCATGAAGGTCATTCTTGTTCTTTTAGAGCTTAGATAAAAACAGGAAATGAGTCTACCTGACAAGTTGTTACCACAGAGGGTGAAGGAATTTATCTAGAGACCACTGAGCATTCCAGCAAAGCTCTGTAATTGCACAAGAATTCACCACAATACAAAGTGCTATTTGCTGGATAGAGTTGTGTTCATTTATCAAAATATATACGTCTATCATTGCAAGGAAAATACAAAGCAGCACTATCTCTAATTGGTTCATCCTAAAGTCCTTATACATTTAGTAATTTTAAAAAATGGGTTTACATATCAACCACCATCTGGAAAATCATACTGAAAGAACAAATACGGTATATAAACATCTTGAATAAGGTTTCTTAATTTAAAATTTATTTTACTTTTGTTTAAAGGATGCAAACTCTGGTCTTTATAGACAGCAACATTTTAATGAAACTTCTTAAAAACAGAGTAGCCGGGCGCGGTGGCTCAAGCCTGTAATCCCAGCACTTTGGGAGGCCGAGACGGGCGGATCACGAGGTCAGGATATTGAAACCATCCTGGCTAACATGGTGAAACCCCGTCTCTACTAAAAAATACAAAAAACTGGCCGGGCGACGTGGCGGGCGCCTGTAGTCCCAGCTGCTTGGGAGGCTGAGGCAGGAGAATGGCGTAAACCCAGGAGGCGGAGCTTGCAGTGAGCTGAGACCCAGCCACTGCACTCCAGCCTGGGCGACAGAGCGAGACTCCGTCTCAAAAAAAAAAAAAAAAAAAAAAAAAAAAAAGACTACACTAATTTGTTCTGTTGCAATATGTTCAAACAAAAAATGATGATTCTCTAATAAAATCGGGGAGTTTATGCCAGC
>NW_016815803.1:418576-452309 GCF_001698545.2 Rhinopithecus bieti | reverse complement strand
AAAAAAAAAAAAAAAAAAAAAAAAAAAACAGAGTACACTAATTTGTTCTGTTGCAATATGTTCAAACAAAAAATGATGATTCTCTAATAAAATCGGGGGAGTTTATGCCAGCTGTCTTATGGAGAGCTATGAGGTAATTAAATTAATTAAATAAAGATAATGGGATATGATTCTTTTTTTCCTTTTCCTTTCTGTTACCTCTTTTACACTTTTTCAATTATCTTTCCAGAGTCCTGAATAAAGAGTATGAGAGTTGTAACACAATCTTCTGGGTTAGTTGGATAAATCTACTATTGCTAAAGAACTCTCACTCCCTTTCAAAATGAGATAATGTATGGTTTAGCAGTAAAAGTTTTAGAAACATTCCAGTTAGTATTAATTTTATATAGGAAGATTAAAGAATGTTATTCACATAATTACTTTATGGAAAAGAAGTAAGTTATAAAACAGTTAATGTTTATCGGGACTATCTTTTATATTTAGACTGATCTAAGTAGTACTTGTAAAGTTTCATAGGCTAATAAACTGGAATGTAGCACATATTTTGTGTCAGATATTGTACAAAAAGTACATCTCTCCTGATAGCTTCCTGTATAATTTTAAGTAAATACTTATGAGGATATAATATTCACATATGCATTAATGTTATAATAATTAATTACAGTACTATTAATTACAGAAATCATGATTTTCATGTTCTGCTAATCTTTACAATTTGGTAATTAACCATTTCGAAATTGAGTGCTATGGGTACATGATAGAATGGAGAAAAACCAAAACAGGGATTCAGTGTCTTTTAGTATCTTAGTCTACCTGGCTCTAAGTTTTCCTGTTTGTAAAATGAGAGAGTTGGGTGTAAGGTTTCTATCCACTTTGAAATTCAAAAATGTTTTGCTAGCCATGGTAAATTTACCATTTCATAAGATGGGGAGTTTTGTCAACCATTAATTCTGTATGAATTTGCAGCTGTTAGCAATATAGTAGGTGTATATTTTAAAATAAAATTATGAGAGCAGATATGTTATATTTTAATATTCCCAAATTAATTAAGGATCACAAAAGATGAGGCATGTGTCCAGGGCTTCGAGCATAGCAGTTATTCCTCAGATCTTCACAAACACACCTGTGGGAGTGCAGTGGCAGTGTTTTCCTCCTACACCAGAATGTCACGTCTTGGTATAAGGGACTCCCTATTGCTGTATGTTGATACTAGAACAGGACCCAAGAGTGATGATCAAAATACTTAAAACCTGATGTGTCATGAATACCCACCAATCAGAATGGATTTCTGCCATTCTGGAGCAGGATACTGGAGGCTCTTGCTGCACCAACTGCCAATGTTTTATTTGTTGGATAGTGGGACTATCTGAGGAGTGTTTGGGGATGAGGCCAGGGAAGCAGGGGAACATTTAGAGTGCTTAGGGCAAAGGCTATTTACCAACTGTTACAGAAATATTTCATTGTTTTTATAACCATCATGACTGTTTTCGTGTGTCGTGCTATATATAGCTGGGATACAAGCTGGGATACAGGCAAGCCCTCTTCCTCTTTAATCAAGTCTTACCCTTCCCAGAGTAGCTGGAAGAGTTGGCATTTGTGTACACAACATATTTAGCATTGTGCTTGGCATGTGGAAGGACCTAAATGAGGAAGAGCTCTTATTAGTGGGTGCAAAAACATTTTATTATAAATATAAAGGGATGCTATTAAAACACCCTCCTCTCATCCCCTGCCCAATTTCTTTGCCAGGGCCATGCCATGTACTAGGAGTACTTGAAAAGATGCTTATTGTATTCTTGGCATGACCTCACTGCAGAAGTAAAGGGGGCACAGATCAAGGAGCCAAAGCAGAATGATTTGCCTCTGTTCTCAGTGCTTGTTATGATTTCATAGCTAATGTGCTTGCATAAAACTGTTCATTGCTTTATTTTCCATTTAAGTATATTGGAGCAAATCACATGGATTCTCTCAGCTTCTGGATCTTCATTTCAAAATGGGAATAATATCTGCCCTATCTATTTCTTAGGGTTGTCGTAATAATAAAGGGGTATCACATTCTCAATGTTTTAGGAAAAAGAAATAAGGATGCTTCATAGTGGTATTCTCTGGGCAAGTCTGATTTTACAATTTTTGTATATCTTTATATTGTTCTCAGCATATCCCTTCCCATTCCATAATTCCTAGTCAGTGATAAGTGAACACCTTGGTAAATAAAAATCTACTGAATTTTATGGAAAGATTATTAGGCTATATTACTGCCTTTTGGAATAATATGTATTTTAAAAATTCTGTCAAAAATACTTAGAAGATACATGAATACATACATCAAAATTAAAAGATAAATGCCGAGGGTCTCAAGTCTTAGTTCAATTCTTGAAGAAGCATGTTTGCTCTATCAGACCAGGTGAGAACTATTTAGTCCTCTAGTTTTCTTTTACAAATCAGTTAGTTTACTCTAAGGGAGAAATAAGCATAGTAGAGGCTTTCTCTGCATATGTGGTTGAAAATTATTTATGGTCACTATAATTTTGAAAAGGAGTTGAATGGCCACAAATAGGTCAGATGCAGGGAATGTTATTACTTTGTGACCTCTGAATGTCCATTTCATTTGTTCCTATGTTGGATCCTTTGCATTCACGATGATAGCCCATTTGAACATCCATGGAAGTCATTTGTCAATTACACTATTGTAAAAGTGGCTATTATTCCTTGGTTTGATGTTTCTATACTTTTAATATTATTTTTGGTTATTTGCACGTTTTATTTGCAAATATTTGGCTTTGAATACATCTGCAACAGACTCTTTTTTTACTTCCATTTCTGTCCTTTCTTCATTCTTTTATATTTTCTTTCTTTTAAATTGGCTGATTATCCTGCTACTACATTCCAAGGAACTGAGGAGACAGTCTTTTCCTAAGTTATAATATGTGAAAAATCACTTAAATCTTCTGTTCTTCATGTTCTATTTTGCTTTCAACAAGTGTTTCTTATGGTTACATTTCTTCTGCAATCAAGTTTTCATCCTTTAAAAACTACGTATCTTCCTTAATAAAGACACCACAATGTATATAAGCAAAATATATATCTCCTTTAACCAAGCAAAATGATATTTTAAACTTTTGTGTCTCCTGGAAGAGCTTCTAACCCACTGAAGGTTTTTCCAGTGAATCTTGTCATAAATTGTCATTAATAGCTAGAACTTTTTAGTTTTCCATTAACATTCTTAACTGTTCTGACTACTGATGGTCTGAGTCCTATACTAATAAAAATCAAGTAGTGAATTTCCAAGTACATTATCCTTTGATTATCCTTTTGTTATTCAGTGATTCATATTTGAGTAAATATATTTTCTTTGTTATTAACATTATAAAATGCAAGAGATTGGATTTTACAGGAAATGGCTTAATTTTGGCTATTAGAATAAATTTAGGGATATTGTTTTATAGCAAGTAGTAATTAATAAAAGGAAGCATCTGATTTGCTGTAAGATTCTCTAGTAGGTAGCGTTTAGCTTTCTTGTAAAATGAACCTTGATTCAAACATTTCATTTAGGTAAATAGAGGAAATTCAACAGTGTTATAAAATATTTAATTTTATTTCCAAAGCTTTTACTCAAGGTACAGTTACATGATAAGCAAAAACTACTAATTTAGTACAAATGTTAATTTCTCAAAGGATAGATTGCAATAAAGATACCAACACAGAAGTAATTTTTTGTTTTTGTTTCAATTTTGCTCCCAGTTCCAACTGCCTGATCAGAGAACTTGGGTAAGTTTCCTACTTATATTTTTGACTAAAATGATGTGGCATTAAAAAGAAAACAGCTTAACATTCTAAATTGCTGTACAGACGTAAAGAATTCTGAACCCCTTTCCATTACATGATATGGCTCCAGCAGATAGTTGACCCGCTTTCTCAAGCTGCATTCTTTCAGTTATAATTGGGCATTTAGTGAGCTAGAAATTGTTTACAGAATGATTTTATTCGATAAATCTGATCCATTCCACATAATTATACCTTGATATGGAACTCTTTCTGGACACCTGGGAACACCCTGTTAAACGAGGCTTCGAAATGGGTCACTAAGTGAAAACAACCATTATTTGGTGGAGCCCGTATCAGCATGTAAAGATGCTTTTGATAAAGCCTTCTAAAGGATAAAACCTGAACTTGTGTGTAGATACAGGCTGATATGGGAATTCACATCCATATATCCCAGGGCAGAAATTGGTTCTGGCTATCTGAAGATATAAAACTAAATGTTTACAAATCCACATGTAACTAGTGAATGGATCTTTTAGCATCTAGTCTCACTTCCTTGACTTTCAGTTACTATTTCCAGATACAGTCAGTTTCAGTTAATATATTAGGGGATAGCTTTATTTTTTATTGTGGAAGATACTCAGGATACAAAGAATACTGCTTATTTAGTTTTACCCCAAATAAAACTCGGTCAGTGGAAATAACATATAGTTAAAATATTCTCTAAGTATATGTGTTTTGTTTCTCTTTTCACTGAAAATTATCCTGATTTCTGATGAATGGGCAAAATCTTGGGATATAGTTCAGCTGTCCTTTTAAAGTCACTGGATAATTATATATAAACTTAGTTGAAGCATTTTAGCATTAACCTGTTTCCTCTATTTGATGTTAGTTTTTCCTTACCAGAAATTTCTTCATTTTATCTCTTTTGTGGAATACGTAAAATTGTGATTTTTCTCATTCTGATAGACTTTTAAGGTTTAAGTTTATTTCAAAAGTATACAAATATTTATGGAGAGAGGGAGAGATCAACCCGCTAACTTAGGCAAAGTTGTGCAATAGATGGGGTTGTTTTCTGATTATCCTGGCCTGCATTTCCAGTCTTCTTCCTTTGCATTTCCTGCTAGAGATCTGTCTTGAGTATTGTGCCTCATGGTCCTCATCTTTTCTAAGGTACAGTATGACTTTGACAATAGCTCTGTTGTTAGCTGGTTGAAGCTTAAGGTGTTGACCCCCTGCATACATGGCCAATGATTGTGCCAATTTACAAAGGCAATATAGATTTTAAGTTAAACTACCTTTTCTTACAATACAACAGCATAGTGATTGCTGTTGCAATGCTTTGAAACATTCCCATTCCATTGAGTCACAGGTTTTTTGGAGATGTGATTTACATTTGTATTATAAAACAGATATTAGTAGGGAATATTAAAGATACATGTTTATAATTTTTAGTGGTAAAGAAATCTCTATGTGGATTGTTTGTAACACAAAGGATACATGCTTGAGGGGATGAATATTCCATTCTCCATGATGTGATTATTTCACATTGTATGCCTGTATGAAAACATCTCATGTATCCCACAGATATATACACCTACAATGTACCACAAAAAATAAAGAAAAAACTAAGTGATTTCATAATCATGGCTGCTGAATGTGATACATGGAGTGAGATAACCACAAAATAGGAATATTTACTTCTCCCCCATATGACCATGATTTTGAGATTTCTCAAGATTATCAAGTGACTAATTATAGAAAACTACCAAATCTACAAACTTTCCCATCATAAGTTATTTATGAAAAGTTAGTTATTTTATGATAAAGTCATGTGTAATCTAATTTGTAAAACATTGGGTCACATGATTAATGGTGTTGTTGGACATATCATTTCATATAATCAGGTTGTCACTTTAATAGTTTTAATGAGAAACCTTTTTATGTCATCAATTATTGGCTGCCAGATAATAAATGCTAAGTTAAGTGCTTAGGACCCAGTTGATAATATCTTGCCTGCTGAAATGTTTTTAAAAATACTAACTTTATTTGACTAGAGAGATAGCTACATTTTTTGGTAGAAGCTAGGGAATTGTGTCTAAATACTAGTTTGCGTCAGTATAAAGTTAATAGCCTCTTGGGGACTGGAACAGGGTGAAATGACTTCCTCTTCCAGACATCTGGCTGCAGATAACATCAACTATTATATATGTAAATAAAAATTACTGTTCCATAGGAAAAAAACTGTCATTTACTGATCTTAGATTAGCCTATGACATTAATGAATCACAGGGTAATATATTTTTAAAATATATGATCTAACTTTTACCCCTTTGATTTCCCCATTCTCAGCAAATTTCTTATTCGTCATAGTAGATATTGCTCTTCTCATTTGATTTTTTCATAATTTAAAAACATACAGCTAGATTCTGTTCCATTTATTCCAATTTATCTTGATTTTTAAAATTTAAAATTAATCTCAAAACTTACTATTTCTCCTGCAAAAAGTGTGTTACTTTTGGAGGAACATCACGTGAGTCAGACCAGCCAGCAAGAGAAAGTTGGGGTTTTGATCTGTACACTCAATACAGCTCATGTTAATCCAATACCCTAATCATAGGTATTGACTAGGGCTGATGATGGTCACAGAACTGCCGAGTTGCCCCAACTAGCAGATGTCTGAGTCGCTTCTGTTTATCTTAATGTGGAAACTTATTCTTTTCAACTGAGGTCAAGTGCTGTAAGAGCAAATATTAGGAAGATGAAAAGAAGGATTCAACGAAGGCTTTTACGTTGCTTCAGTGGTTGCTGGCTGGGCAGAAAATGTTTTGTGTACGTGTGTATGTGTGTTAACAGTTACCCTCAGCTCGCTTCCCATCTTCTTTCCCTCCCTTTCCCCACTTCAATTTAATCCTCTTTTCATTTGACACCGGAAGCCAAAGGTGGGGGCAGCTTGTAAGACACTTGCATAACCCTTATTCTTTTTCCTATTACCTTTAAGAATGTCATTATTTAGCCATCAAGCCCATAATCTATTTTCTTGTTTCTTGATGGTTTTCCCAAATCGAAACCGTTTGAGGAAAAATAATCACAGTGATCTTTCTTCAAAAGGAGCTAGCTATTAGCAGCTACTAAAGCAAGACACATTTCTCAACAGCCAATTGCTCTCAAATAACTTGAAGGACTTGTAGTTTATGTGTGCTGAAGATGAAAGCCGAGAATAATAGTCATGAGTAAGCTATTTTCCATATAAAAGGAAACGTGTTTCTATAAGATGTTTTGTTGCAGGAATCTGAGTATGTCAACAGGATGGACACTCAAATGATTTAAAACCACTAGATAATGAACTTTTACTTAAATATTAAATGTACCTAAATAAGACATTTATAATCACTACCCGTGCACTAACTGTTCTTCCGAATAAATGTGTGTGATCATGACCCTTACCCATGCTTGTTACTAGTGCTAATCAGTTTGAAGGCCAGAGGTTTTCACTAAAAAACTTATTTCTTGCTTTCTTGCTGGGTGGAATCTCAAAATGATTTTCTACAAGGAACAATTAGAAGGAAGAAATGCAAATACAAGAGTATCATAAAATATTTCTGGATTGATATTTTAATAAAGAAATCAAAAGTAACATGGACATGCTAATGCTCTGTCTAGAAGGGAATAATGACCATGTTCTGCAGAGACAGAACTTCCTCCAACCTCTGTGAGCAGCAGCATCATTCCATATCTCTCCCCTGTGATCAGTATGTGTCAAAATCCTTCATCGTGACAAATGTGCTGTCCACTTGCATCTGTGGAGAATGTTTTAGCAGCTGAGTGATTATGAATCAAACCCCTGAGCTTATAGCCCTTACTGCCTCCCAATGCATTCACATTTGTCGTCTGACAAGTAAATGTATCTTGACTTTCCTCTGAGATTTTTTTGTACCATGTTTGATGAAAGGCATTTGGCAAATTGGCAGTAGTACCCTGTACGTTGCAATTTGTAGCTAGCATTAGGAGTCCAGGCATGAAATGAGAGGGCAGGCTCCAGGATAAAGGGGGAAAAAAAGAGAACTAACTAGAACATGAATAGTCACTTGAAGAATCAAACACACAATATTCCTTTTGTGAGAAGAGATCATATTCAGGCCATGCTGTCAGATTTTGCTCTGCTTTAAAAAGTTGATGGTATTCTGTCCAGTTGGGTGTCCACAGAATATATGTCTTGTTAATTTTTCCTTCTGAGTAGGAAATGTTGCCTTTTATTTTTAACTTGAGCTCATAAATTAGGCCTCCATCTCTGTCCTGCTGTCTCATTAGCAAAAGGATCGTTTCTTGGGTTGACCAGTTGTTTGAACTTGCAGTCATCATCTCAATTCTTATGTATCTTCTGGTCGAGTATCACAGCTCTTTGATAATTTTATATAATGTATATAGAATGCAAACACCTTTTAAAATAGCTTCTTGAGCTTTCTAATGGCACACTGCCCTGAGAATCAAATAAATAATGGGTGAGTTGATTTAACAGGATGGCCTGAAAGCTTGTTTTTCTACTTAAAAATTCAGTAATAAGCAGCTTCCAAATAAAATGTGAGCCCTGAGGAAAACCAACATGTTGAGAGGGTCAAAGGAAAGGGGAGAGTCCCTCTGGCTGTGGAGCTTAAGAATCAAGCTAAGGCTGGGCACAGTAGCATATGCCTATAATCCCAGCACTTTGGGAGACTGAAGCAGGTGAAAGGCTTGCTTGAGACCAGGAGTTCAAGACCAGCCTGTGCAACATAGTGAGACTTCATCTCTACAAAAAAATTTTTTAAAAACAGTGATCAAGCCAACTTTAAAAGTAAATGCCATCCTCTGCTTGTGACTCTCAAATAAGGGTGCAGGTGAACAAAAACTTGAAGACTATAAACAACAAAAATTAGATTATTGGGGGAAGAATTAGGCAGGGATAGTTTTCTTTCAAGAATGTTTCTCTAAAAGCATGTTTACATGAACTGCTCCCCCTGTCTTACAAGGTACATGCCAAGTTATGTTATATGAAATTATACTAACATATGACGAACTGTCATTTCAACTCAGTCTTTGTCTTTGATGAAATTAATATTTAATCAAAATTATTTGTATATGATCCCACTTAAAAATATGGCATATCCGCCGGGCGCGGTGGCCCAAGCCTGTAATCCCAGCACTTTGGGAGGCCGAGACGGGCGGATCACGAGGTCAGGAGATCGAGACCATGCTGGTTAACACCGTGAAACCCGTCTCTACTAAAAAATACAAAAAACTAGCCGGGCAAGGTGGCGGGCGCCTGTAGTCCCAGCTACTCTGGAGGCTGAGGCAGGAGAATGGTGTAAACCTGGGAGGCGGAGCTTGCAGTGAGCTGAGATCCGGCCACTGCACTCCAGCCTGGGCGACAGAGCGAGACTCTGTCTCAAAAAAAAAAAAAAAATGGCATATCCAGATGGTAATTTAATGTAGTCTTAGGCAATACCCTCCTATACATTTAATTTTTTTCTTTCTGAGTTACACATATTTGGCTTAAGCTGTAATTTTGTAACACTTCATGTTCTTCCATGCTTTCAGTTCTTTTCTTGGGACTGCATGGTTCTTATGGTTTTCATTGCCTAGGCAAGGCATATAGCAACTTTCCCTATAATTTCCATTACGTTAATATCCATCCCATGATACTAATGCTGTCACTTAATCAAATAAAAAACTTGACTTGGCTTTATTAGCTCTCTTATATATTTCAATGTTCAATTATATATCAGATTATGATAAAATGGCCTAACCAAGGTCTTATGGAAAAAGTTCACTCAGCGTTTTATAAGCTTGGTTCTACTTATGGTATTTCCCACATAAATCAATTCTGTTGTTGTTTATTTAATATTGGGATACTACAGTCTCTTTCTACAACCCATCACAGATTTCATGCTTCCCTTTTAAATGATGTCCTTGGTTTGCCAGAGATTATCATAGAAGACAAGATGCCAAACGCTTCATGGTCTTGTGCTTTTACCTTTCAGATGTCAGCTATTGAAAACATGGCAGAAAAGCTAGAGAGCTTCAGTGCCCTGAAACCTGAGGCAAGTGAGCTCCTACAGTCAGTACCCTCTATGTTCAACTTCAGGGCGCCTCCCAGTGCCCTGCCAGAGAACCTTCTGCGGAAGGGAAAGGAACGCTATACCTGCAGGTAACTGAACAGTTAATCATGGCTGACTTTCCAGAAATCTCCCCTCTGATTTCAAAAGGCCTTGCTGTTTGTTTTGGAAATTATTCCTGATTAGATGATTAATAGCCACCATGATAGATCTCAAGCACTTCAAAGTGTTCTTCATTTAGTGAAATATAAAATAGTGTTTTAAAAAATTATTAAATGTGAATTTTAACACAGGCCATTTGGTTGTGATAAATGAGGTTGGAAACAGTCCAAATACTATCTACTTGTCTCACTTTGATATTTATGAATTTTCTTTCACAATTAATTATTTTCATCTAAAGATATACTACTACTGTGCTCAAGCATATATTCATTAATTGTCATGGCATTAAAGAATAAGGCCATTAATTAAAGACAAATAAGGTCCACAAGTGAATGAAACTAGCTAGTACATTTTTTGTTACTCATCAGTAGTAAAGCTTATTTTATGTTTCTGGTTTTGTGTGTGATTTTTTTTGCTACATAAATTATGCTTATAATTTCTGAATCATCTTTAGAAACGTGTAGGTATCTGACTCAGGCATGCAACTTTATCTGCTCTTTGAAAAATATGTCACTTTCTTTCCAGAAAAAAAGCTTTTATGAGTACATACCTTGATGGATGAAGTCTCAGGATTTTGTCTGATCTGATACCACTCTATGTATAGGGAGTTATCACTGTGACTGACGTGTAAAATGAAACATTTGAAATGATGTTGAAACATTTGAAATCTGTTTACATCAACCCAGAATCAGAAACTCTAACCATATTTTTATCCTCTTGTCTGGTTCAATTTTGTGAATGTAAAAATATCGAGTTAATAAGAGAGATGTATAGGAGTAATCAAAACTAAAGTCTATTTTCATAAATTGCTTGCTTATATGTGAATAAATTCAACCAGACCTTAGAATTAAGTCTTTATTTGTAGACTTATTTATATTAATATCTGTGAAATGGCTTTGTTACAAATTTTAAACACCAAAGAAATGTGAGTTCCATGCAAGATTAATTGAACCAGGAATAAGCATCTGGCTGCTGTGTGGCTTGAGTGAAATATAGTCGACTGTGCTGACTTTCTTTTATAAACATCTTTTCATAACAGATACTGTGGCAAGATTTTTCCAAGGTCTGCAAACCTAACACGGCACTTGAGAACCCATACAGGAGAGCAACCTTACAGGTTTGACAATGATATTTGCTAAATATCTTGACAAATATTGTAGTAATTAAAGTGAGTTCATGGACACGATTTCATAGGAGGCTTTTTTATACATGTCTGAATATATGTCTATTCAATTTTGAGTCAAGAAAGAATTGACTAGTGGCTAGGATCGAAATTAGAAGAGTTCTGGTTTCTTTAATCAAGGCTTCCTATCTCTCAGTTTAAAAGTTCCAGCACAGTGTCTAGGACAGAATAAGTACTTAAGAAATGCTAGCCATTTTAAATATTATTATTTTTTATTATCATTGTGTTCTCTTTTCTCAATAATTAGGATGATCTTAATTGACAAAAATCATAACATTGCAGCCTTCCTTTTCCAAGCCTCAGATCTCTGCTAGGAGTTAACAACCCATATGTACTTTTTTCCCCCAGCACAGCTAAGTCATTTTCCATGGGTTACAATAGGAGGTTTAAAGAATAGATTAGGCTGGACACAGTGGTTCACGCCTGTAATCCCAACACTTTGGGAGGCAGAGACAGGTGAATCCCTTGAAGTCAGGAGTTTGAGATCAGCCTGGCCAACATGGTGAAACCCTGTCTCTACTAAAAATACAAAAATTAGTTGGGTGTGGTGGCTCACACCTGTAGTCCCAGCTACTTGGGAGACTGAGGCAGGAGAATCCACTGCACCTGGGAGGTGGAGGTTGCAGTAGGCCAAGATTGCACCACTACATTCCAACCTGGGTGACAGAGTAAGACTCTGTCAAAAAGAAAAAGAAAAAAAGAATAAAGGAACAGATCTTAAACCTGGGGAAGTCTGGGAAGAAGAAAATGTGAAACTAGAGGTAGGACAGATAAAATATACTATAGAAAAAGGGGTAATTTTATCAATAATTTCGTAAATTACCTCTTAGCTTATTCTATTACAGGCCAAGATTAGTTATATGACACATCGAACACATCTAATTTTAATATTGTTTATGAAAGATTGAAAATAGACTTTTTCTAATTTTAAAATATAAACTACATTGTTTAATGTTCAATGCCTTGCACACAGTATTAGGTACTCGTAAATATTTCTTCAAAGAATGAATATTATATAACTTAAGTAATATCATAATGTCATTCTCCTTTGAAATTCTTATACATTGCTTGTATGCAAAATTATTTTTTCCTGAGTGCTAAGTTTTTCTATTAAAACAAAAAAGTAAGTTATTTATCACATTTCAAATATTTTTTTTTTAATGGTAAAATAAGAAAATGAGTCATTTGAGGATAATTGAAATCTTAGGAGAAAGCTAGAGGGAGCTAAACTTAAAACATCAGTGTTTTCTCAATTTCCTTGCTTTCCTACCTGCTTTATAAATCACTAATTATAAGTGATATATTTCCAATTTATACATGATAGAATGCACTTGATATAACAGGTCTCGGGGAGATGTAATACTGGGAAGTTTTAGATGATTTCCCCTTTTCAGAAAATTCTATTACCAGAAATTCTGCTTAAGTGGAAGGAAAGGTTTCCACACTCATGTTTTGTTATGGCAAGAGTACTGAAAACTGTGTTATCAGGTTCATTTTACTCTTTCTTTGTACATAAATTCAATGGTTTTATTCCACCCAATAATGGCGCTATTATCGTACATATATATTTTTTAAACCACAAACCAGAATTTTGGTATAGCTGGAGATTTTACACAATTATTTGTCCAGCCCCTCTGGTTTTATTTATTTATTTATTTATTTATTTTTTCCTTGTGGAAGAATTCCAATGAACAGTGTAGAAAAAATGAGGAAAACAAAATCACAATTAGGACATCACAATAATAATTGCTACAGGCAAGATCAATTGAATGTTAAAATGAGTGTATGTAGTGAACTAGAGTTTATAGTTTAGTTAATGTATCAATGTTGGTTTAAGAGTTGTGACAAATGTACGTGAAATATATTAACAATAGGGAAAAATGGGTACTATGTACTATCTTTGCAACCTTTTAATAAATCTAGAACTCTTCTAAAATGAAAAGTTTATTTAGGCCAAATGTGGTGCCTCATGCCTACAATCCCAGCACTCAGAGAGGCTGGGGCAGGAGGACCACCCAAACCTAGGAGGTGAAGACCAGCCTGGGCAACACAGCGAGACACCATCTTCAAAAAAAGAAAACTTCATTTAAAAAATAAAAAATTAGTGAGTGAAAGTTCAAGGAGAAACAGGATATTTGCGTAGCCCCAAAATATCTTCTGCAAAATATTTGTTAATTAGAAAGAGAAAAAGTAGTAACCTTATAGTGGAGAAACCTGGCAGATACTACCTTATCCAAATGATCAGGGTTAACAACGCCAGAAGTTAGACATGTCAGCATCATGTACCCTTGATAGGATACACTGAGAGGGCATATTGTCTCTGTGCTATTTTCCCCCAAAATTTATAACCTCACTCTAATAATGAGAAAATATCAGACCAACCCAAATTGAGGAAAATTCTACCAAATTCCCTATCGGTATTATTCAGAAGTATCAGGGTAATTAAAGGCAAGAAAAGACTGAGGAACTGTCAGAGACTGTAGAAAACTAAGGAGACGTGACAGCTAAATGCAATGTGGGATCTTAGATCAGATCCTGGAACAGAAAAAGAGCATTGGAGAAAATTGGTGATATTAAAATAAAGTCTGTATTTTAGTTAATAGTATTACATCAACGTTAATTTCCTAGTTTTAATGAATGTTAGGTAAGATGTTAATATTGGAGGAGCTGAGGTAAAGGGTATATGGGAACCCTTTGTACTATGTTTGCAACTCTTCTGTAAGTCTAAAATTACTTCAAAAAGAAAAAAATTAAATAAAAAAATTAAAATGATATGTAAATTATATACAGATTATGTCTGCTTCCTGTGGCTGACCTGTGCCTTCTGGAAAGTTCTATTTGGTTTTAATACTTTATGTAGTAAAAGTTAAACATGGTCCCCTATATAGAAAATTCTCTCTTCAGATAGATAAATACCAGTAGACCACAAGCTCCTTGACAGTGGAATCCCCCCCTGCCTTTTTTTTTAATAGACAGTAGGTCTCACTCTGTAGCTCAGCCTGGTTCTGAACTCCTGGCTTCAAGCAATTCTCCCACGTCCACCTCCTGATTATTAGCAGGAGGAGGGATTATAGGCAGGTGCCACCATGTCCCGGATAATCCATATCTTTTTCATCTCTGTGTCCTTGATGCATCAGCCCCTCTGTTTTACAAATGAAAAAATTCAGATTTACATATGCTAATTGCCTTCTGCAAAGTCTGATACTAATAGAGTCAGGATTAAAACCCAGGCCCAGAGCTCTCACTTCAGCGTTTTTATTTTGCATCATGATATCAAAGGCTCGTCTGACCTCCATGTCTGCATCCGATAACTAGGAAGGCTTAATAGTATACTGCCCATGACTGTGTTGTGTGTTCATTTTAAGAATTCCTAAAACTTAAGCTCTTATTGGAGTTGTGTAGGAGGAATTGATTTTTTATTTAGAGCATTCTTCTTCTGGCCAAGACTTTAGTAGAGGAGAGATAGAAAGTAACAACTGATCATTGGTTAGAACATGCTTCTTTAGATTTGAGAAGATGATGCTTACTAGATTTGGAAAAGACCCTTTGTGTGCAAGCAGAAAGTTAGGAGCATGGTAGAAACATAATCTCTCTTCCTCATGATTTGTGTAGAAAGTGTTTTGGGTGAAAAAATTTTTTACAGTGTTTCGTGGGAGTATGTTTACTCTAACAGGGTTTTCTAGGTTATTCTGCTAAGCACAGAATAAATTGTGCTAAATATAGCATGGTTCTCATTGCAGTGGACCTTGGAGGTAAACAGAGTTATTGCAGAGAAGGTCATAACTTTATGTGCATTAAAAAAAAAAAAAAAACAGGGGTTAAAATATTACAACTACCATAATGTGGGGTTTCACACATTTTTTATTAATATTATAAGTGAGGAAAGTTGAAGAACCTTATGATGCCAGAACAGTTTTTTAAGGGGGAAAAATTAAATCAGTACTTGTGTTGGTTTATTGATACTATGCCAAAGTAACTAGTTCAACAGATTATTTTTCCTACTGAACTGACTAGACTTCTGGCATCACATAAGGACACCCACAGAAGCCCAAGAACTCTAGTGGAATGGGCTGATTTCTGCTTTAGAGCTCTTGAACCACTAACTCTGCATTCAGAAGTGGGAGGAGAAGGGCCCTTCACACATGGAAGGATGAGTTAAGAATTTTCTGTCCTCTAAGATTGAAGTTTTCATTTAAAAGTCATTTGGAGGCTGGACGCGGTGACCCACGACTGTAATCCTGACACTTTGGAAGGCTGAGGTGTGTGGATCACTTAACGTCAGGAGTTGGAGACTAGCCTGGCCAACATGGTGAAACTCTGTCTCTACAAAAATACAAAAGTTAGCTGAGCATGGTGACACGTGCCTGTAATCCCAGCTACTCAGGAGGCTGAGGCAGGGGAATCGCTTGAACCCAGGAGGTGGAGGTTGCAGCGAGCCGAGATTGTGCCATTGCACTCCAGTCTGGGTGATGAAGTGAGTCTTCATCTAAAAAACAGCAACAACAAAAAAGTCATTTGGAGAAAGTTAACTTTTTTTTTCAAGTAATATGTCCCCCAAAATCACAGAAACAAATGATGGCAAATAATGGAACCTTTACCTTAAAATGACAGAGGACAATAACCTCAATTACTAAAACCTTTTCTTCTTCACTGATGAGAACTAGGGGAAGGGGCCTTGCATTTTATGTTTTCATTTTATGACTAAAGGAAAACGTTAAAATAATTTATGGTATTTTATTACATGGACGAGAGAAACAATTAACCAACCAATAATAAGTGCTTTCATGAAAATTGACCTAGTTCAGAGTGCTAGAGACTCTTTCAGAAAAGAGAAATGAAAATAGGGAGTAATAGGAAGGGAGATAAATGGAAGACCTTTGCTTTTTTTTTCACAAAGTGAATTTAGTGGCATTATTTTTTTATAACAGTTTAAAGATTAATAGAGAAAAGGCTTTATGGTAGATGATTCTTGGGTATCAGACTGAGTTATTTACATTGTCTTAGTTTTAAAAGTCTAGGATGTTCATTGCTACTTTGAAACTGATAATGGAATTTTCTTTAGGATTAGCATCTGAGAAAGTGAATTTCCTGAGAAATTGGTTAATCAGACTGCAATTTTGAATTAAAAAGTGATGTATTACTGTATTTGAAAACTATATGAATGTTTTATGTTTGTTTACCAAAAAATTAATTGTATTGTCCTAAGCAGAAGATAAAACAATGCTACTGTTCCTCAGTGTGCTTTATTTTATGAGGTTTACTTAAAATATTGGTACTGATTAATGAATTTGGGAGCAATCAAATCACTAATATTTTATGGTTTTTGATAAAGTCATGAAAGTCTTTAAAGTGACCACAGTCTATTGGAATTAAAATCTTAACTGTGTGAATAGTATTCTCCCCGTGCCTTTCCTTTAAAATGTTGTTTTATGAGTGGAGATGATTTTTGAAAGCTGGCTAACTAGTCTTGAGAAATACCTTTTACTGTGCTTGTAAATATTTTCTCTTTGTTTATTTTTCAGATGCAAATACTGTGACAGATCATTTAGCATATCTTCTAACTTGCAAAGGCATGTTCGCAACATCCACAATAAAGAGAAGCCATTTAAGTGTCACTTATGTGATAGGTGTTTTGGTCAACAAACCAATTTAGACAGACACCTAAAGAAACATGAGAATGGGAACATGTCCGGTACGTAATAAATTGTGTTATAAGTCAAATATGACTTCTTTTTCATATTTTAAATAATAATAAGATAATGTGATCTTTCTTCTTTTATTCCACTTTGACACCAGATCAGGTCTTATTGTAAAAATTTCCGGCAAGTTTCTATTGAGATTTTAGAATAATGTGAGCAATGTGACTGTTGATTAATTGATGATTCAGTGGCCCTATTTGTATTATGTTTTTTATCTTCCTGAATTCATGTTAATGGGTAATTTTAAGCAAAGAGGACAATGACCTAAACTCGCAGGAGACTTATGAAACAAGATTTCCTTAATTGCAGGGGACTGTCTTTTCACCTGTTGGCACAGAATGTGGCCCCTAGGCATGGCAGAGTTTCTAGAGTGGCAGACCCAGAATGTCACCCTCTGAATATTAATCTAGAAAGCATAGCTGCTTTTGTAAAAGGCCTGCAGATCAGAGAACCTCTCTGGGTAGTTTTTGTTATGACTCGGAATATGAGACTATTGACATGATCAGAGCAACCCATAGCAAATGATAGTGGTGCTTTGTTTTTGTCACAAATTCTTATATAAAATTAAGATAAAAGTAACTGGCATAAAACTAGACTTTTCTTAACTAGAACCTTGCCAGCACATATTTAGCAGAAGGGATTGTAGGTTTTCCAGTCTTTGGCTTCTAATAGTTAGATAATAAGTCATTAAGTAACATTTGCCAACTGGCATACGTGTGCAGAGCCAACCTGTGCAGTCACAATTTGTCTCCAGAGAATAAAGGTTATGCTTTGGGAGTAGGGGAGGAGAGATACAGAGTTCAGGCAAAGAGATTTAAGAACAGAAAAAAGTTGGATTAATACAGACTAGCAATCTTTATTGATGGAATTTTTAAATTATTAATCTTTCTTTCACTGTAAAGGCACATTGTTTATGATCTTGTCTGATTACTACCTAAAAGTATATACTGTTCATCTCCCTCAAAGTCAGCAATTTAATGATCATAGTTTTAAAATATTAGATTTTAGGTACAGAAGTATAATCCAATATGCAGAACTGACCACACTGTCTAACTGTGTGTACCCTTAGAGCAGACAACTATAATTTTCTTATCAAAGTTATTTTAGAAAAAATAGTTAAACATGTAACGTGTCAACATTAATACTTGTTGACCTAGATTATAACCTCTTTTAGGTGAGGGGATGTTTTAACCTCTTGTTTTTGTCATATAGACTATTGTGATGAACTATTATATTATAGATACTTTGCAGGCAAGATAAACAACAGGAAGCCAATGTTGGTGTAAAGCTCAACCACATACAAAGTGTTTATAGTTGATTAAGTTTATGTAAGCTTTACATCAATCCTGTGATACAGGTATTGTGAGTCTCGCGTTTCATGGCCAAGGAAGCTGAAGATCATCTTGTAATCAGCAGATCTAATATTGTCCTTTTAATACTACACCAGCCCCTGGACTGGAGTGTTCTGAGTCAACCCACAGCTTTGCCCAGCAAACCGGGATGCAGAATTTTCAGTGTGCCTTTAAACTGTATTTTGTTATATGCTTTAGCACAGCAGCCAAAAAAAAAAAAAAGCATGTTGACTGCAACCAGGACTTCATATACAGTGTCATATGGCAGAATCTATTTAAGACTTGTTCATAATTTGTCTCACCCTAAATTCTCATTATATGAACACAAATGTTCTCATGTCACAATAGAGGTAAGGAAAGCTAGTGAGAGAAGCAACTTCTTTGCGAGACTGTACTTCATGATTTCAGTGGTTCAATATGTTCCCAAAGGACTGTCATGGCCATGTGTATGATGGTAAACTGGTGAGACTTTGACCTCCTAAAGTTATTAATATAAATAGGGCATGTTTGAAGAAACAACACTGATCAAATTCATAAGGAGTGAGTTTCCAAATAAGTAGCTAGATAAACAATAATCTTTGTCATAAAAGGCTTTCTGCTCCACGCAGGTACAGCAACATCGTCGCCTCATTCTGAACTGGAAAGTACAGGTGCGATTCTGGATGACAAAGAAGATGCTTACTTCACAGAAATTCGAAATTTCATTGGGAACAGCAACCACGGCAGTCAGTCTCCCAGGAATGTGGAGGAGAGGTAAAGCTGTTTTTTACTCTTTAAACTCTGTGACGACTGAAATGAATATGTTTTAAAATATACTTTCTATGCTCACTTTTGTGGCACTACTATTACTTCAGTCACCAAAGACTGGTATATATTTAGTACATATTAAATACCACATGTGCTTCCAAGCATTTTACATGTATTAATTAATTTAATTTCATGGTAACCCTGTGAGATAGCCACTGTAATTTTAGCAGTGAAGGAATGGAAACATTGAAGCTTAAACCATTGTGTCAGAGGTCACATAAGTAATCAATGGGATTCAACCTTAGCTGTCTGGTTCCAGAGCCCATAATTTTACCAGGATTTACCTAATTGATAGCTGAATAGAATCTGTTATCAAAATTTCAGAAGTAGAAGAAAAGGCCATCACAGAGTTTCAGTTGAATCACTGATCAATACTGGTTACTATTATACGTTAAAAATTATACATATATTACAGGTAATATATGATTCTATATATATGTGTTATACCTATATACGTATATGTATATTCTGTATATATGTAATATACATATTATAGTACATATGTATGTATGCATTTATATATGAAATACCCATGGAGTTTCCTCCAAATATATTTTGCATAGGAACTTTTTTAGTCTTCTTAAGATTCTATTGCTACTTTATGCCCTCTTAAGTGACTACTCATTTAATTCTGGCCTGTTTATTTCAGTGGATATGACCATCCTTGTTTTTACCGACCTGATGCACTGGCTCCCTTTTGTCATCATCAACATTAAGCATGAATAGCTTAATTCATTTAAAAAAGCTTTTAATGCTGTTAATGATAATACTTAACAGTTACCCAGCACTTCACATTGCATATGAAGTTAATGAAACACTATTTCACCAAAACTACTGGATTTAATTTTTCTTATCTATAAGCTATAATTAAATATCTGTTGTTGAGAAGTAGACTTTTCTGGACTAACTATATAGTGACCTATTAAATTAGGATGCTGCATTGTAAGTTTTAAAAAACATGACATTAATTGAAAGTTCCATTATTTTCGTCATGCAAGTATTATTGGGTTAGTGTCCTCTATTTTGATGTTATTAAAAGTCAAACTTAATTATTTTATGTAATTTCTTCAAGGCAAGCATAAAATAAAATTTTTTACTAAAATAACAAAAAAAAAAAAAGACCACTTCTGTTCTTCAACTTGTGTAAAAGTGTGTCTAAGAAAAACAAGAAAGAAGACCCTTCCAGTCTCTCAGAAATCTGATAACCACACCAGTGTGCAGTTGGATGTATCTTTCCCTTTACTCGCCCATTTGTGTGTGTGTTTCTGTCTGTCTGTCTGTCTGTGAAAGGGAGAGGGGAAGTAGATGATCAGAAGGACAAAGTAGCAAGAACAAGCAAGAAACAGTAACAATCTTACACTTTGATAATGATATTTACTTCATGCATGTAAGAACCCTTGAACAAAACACACCATTTGGGTTCTGAGATGCTTATTCAAATTTTCTAGCCTTTAATTGGCGATTTATGAACCTGTATAGCTGCAACATCTGGCTTCAACATGTCTAAACAGCACAGAAGTAAGAAGGTTGAGTCATCTAAGTTTTTCCCCTGAACTCCTGTCAGGCTACTTTTGATGAATAATTTATTCCCTGCAAATTGCCACATTTGAAAACTTAATTAACAAATAGATTTTCTTAATTATGTTGGCTTTTGTTACTTTTGATTTTCACCCATGTACTCTTTTGTTCTTTTATTTTTTCTTTCATTTTTTTTAAAATAAAAATTTCAATCCACTCATGCAAGCAAGTTGGCAGTGTATTTGGAAACTAACTTATGTCTGTGTATAAATTTTCACCATTCTTTGATAAAAGAGGTTAAGAGATTGTTTGTATTAAAAGCTTAATAATGATATGACTTTTTCTGGTCAAATGGATTCTTACTATCTACTTTTGTCACATCCAAGATTGTTTTATTTATTTTTTAATGCTGGGAAATCTGAATATTAAATTGTACTCATTTTGTTATGTGGGAAAGTGATGGGGGTGCATTGTTGATACCTGAGCTTTTTCCACCCTGGTGTTTTCCTGAGAAACAAGGAACTATTTCACATTCAGACTGTAAAAAATAATTTGAAAATAGTACAAATAAGTGAGCTCTCAATCACTTCCACATTTGGATAGAGTGGCTAAGTGGAACATAGCACAAATGTCATCTAGTTGTTTCTTGGCAGCTACTTTAACATTGTCTTTGGACTTTCAGATTCACTTCAGGCATATGTATTGAAGCTACTGCCCATGAGTGATATGAGTTTTCCAGGAATCTATTATTTTAAATGGCAGGTACTTATATGGTAATTAGGTAAATTGTGCTGAGAATGTATTTGTGTGCCTTTTTATATGATATATATAGAAATATCAATTATCAAGCAAAGTCTGATAAGAAATAGGAAACCAAGATTGTTTCTTGGGTTCTGCCAGAGGCTTCATTTATAATCTGAACAATCATACAATTATTTTTTTCTTTATCTTCCCATTTGTGAGGTGACATTATTTTTTCATGGTTGACATAGAACGTAAACAATAAAAAATTTCCTGTGTAAGTGTTGAAAATCTAAACTGTTGTTGGGAAGACATAATAAAGAAAGAAATTACGATTTTAAAAGTGAAACCAACATTTGGACTTTTTTTTTAATGCTTTTGAAAGAATGAATGGCAGTCATTTTAAAGATGAAAAGGCTTTGGTGACCAGTCAAAATTCAGACTTACTGGATGATGAAGAAGTTGAAGATGAGGTGTTGTTAGATGAGGAGGATGAAGACAATGATATTACTGGAAAAACAGGAAAGGAACCAGTGACAAGTAATTTACATGAAGGAAACCCTGAGGATGACTATGAAGAAACCAGTGCTCTGGAGATGAGTTGCAAGACATCCCCAGTGAGGTGAGTACCTTGGGTGACTTTAGAAACTAAGTTATAGTAGATCCACATACGGTTGCAATTCCTCCTGTGATAAGCAATTTGTGAGTTATAAATAACAAAAATTAAATTTGAATTAGTAAGGGATACTCAGTGGATTGGATTTAAATAGATGAAAATAAGGTGGCCATCAACATAATCCACAAGTGTATAAATACATCAGGTTTTGTGCAACTCTGATTAACCTGAGGTGGGAAAGATAAAATGAAAACTACATAAGTACAATCATTTATTGTTAGATTCTACCTATAAAACTCAAAGAAAAATAGAGATTTTGACATATTTAATTTATGCAATAATCTGGTATGATCATCAGTTAAGTATAATTGAGATAAATTTCACTTCATTAGATATATATGTGATCTATATAGATGATAACTTTTTAAATGAAAATAAATAACCAAACAGTTAAATTGATGGCACTGTTATATTTTCATGATGGATATTGACTAAATATTGTCATAACTAGCTTTACTTTACATGGAAATTATGAATATATGAATTCTGTCTCTGCACATTACTGACAAATGTGTCACTGACTTTAACTCTTTATCTCAAATATATGCTTGGTTTTAGTTACTAAAATCTTAACAGAAATATATTTTTAAGGCATGATGTCTGTAAATATTTATAAAAACCCAATAATTGATGCATGCTACTTAACCCTGCAGATACATCATATGAAGTTTGTCAGTTGTACAGATAGATTCAAATGAAAGTGATTTGATTAGATAACAAACTGAAAAAAAAATTTCTGTGTTTTTCATTGGTTCATTTTAGGTATAAAGAGGAAGAATATAAAAGTGGACTTTCTGCTCTAGATCATATAAGGCACTTCACAGATAGCCTCAAAATGAGGAAAATGGAAGATAATCAATATTCTGAAGCTGAGCTGTCTTCTTTTAGTACTTCCCATGTGCCAGAGGAACTGAAGCAGCCGTTACACAGAAAGTCTAAATCGCAGGTACGGATTTTCCCATAGTACAGCATCATGGTTACATTATGCATGAAACGTACATTTCCTTTGACTACCAATAAGCAAATATTCTATCTTTGAAATATTTTAGAATCCAAACAGGGTCAGATACTTTTCTAAAAATGTTCATATCTTTACTGTGTTTATGACCAAATCCAAAATAGGTAAGCAAGAAAGCAATTAATTTAGCTGCATTCTGCATAGAAATTATATGACAAACCCCATCCTACACTCATCTTTCCTTGACTTTGTAATTCTCTTACTTCTGTACAGTTAGTTCATCATGTTTGTTTGCAAATGTTTATGTGTTACCTCAGAGTCATTTTCCATGTCTATACTTTTGTCAATGTAATTATATATTAAGATTTTTCTGAAAAGTGAATTCTATTTTTTGTCCCCTTCTGTCTAGTAAATTGTTAGGTGTAGTTAATTAGTAAGTCATCTCATGTTGTAATTTAATAGTAAAATGAGGATCAGAAATGAAGTGAGTTGCCAAAGGTCTACACCAACTTATTGGCAGGTTTGGAAATAAAACCGGTCAATTTTAAATTCAACGAATGAATGAGTGAATGAATGGTACTCAAATTTATTAGGCTGTACAGCATTGTATCAGCACTATGATAACTAAAAATAAATCCATTAAAGGGTCCATAAATAGCAATTAAAAGAGCCTCAGTGTTTTTGTTACAAAATAAAGGAAGTCAGTACTTTTTGTTGGACATCCACAGTCAACCAGGTTGTTCATTCAGGTCAATTAAACTTAAAGAAACTTCCTATTGCCATATTTATTGGGCACTGTGGTCTAATTGCCTGATCCATTAGTTCATTTTGTAGGTGGCCTGAACTGCAATGTGACCATCTTAGTTTGTTCATTTGGAAATGATTTTCTATTTGGGTAAGATGTCTGGGTTGGTCTTAACAGCAAATGTAGTAATACCCTAAGGAAGGTGGGAAAAACATTGTGTCAGTGGGATAATACAAATCATTAAATAATACTCAATTTAGTAAAAAGTTCTGAGATATTATGTATGGTAATAGGCAAAATAAATGTTCTTTCTCAATTGAAGTCAAAGCAGCCAGCATCTACAGAGGCTCCTGGAGCCTACCTCCATGAACTTGAGAACATCATTTAAAAACTATAGGTACCATTTCCTCATTGTAAAAGGGGTAAGTGGATTTTTATTCAATGGGGATAAAATGAAGTTTTCAGTTTTAACATTAAAGGTAAACTTGCTAGAGTAGACATTTCATTTTTACTTAGAGACATCCATAAGCGGTGGCTAGTGTTTTTTTTAACCCTTGATTTCCCATTCTTCCATCCTTGTTGATTAGAGATAGCCAGAGTATTCAGGTTTTTGGTCTTTTGTTACTTGTTTCTTTGTTTGTTTTTGAGACAGGGTCTCACTCAGCTGCTAAGACTGGAGTGCAGTGGTGCAATCACAGCTCACTGTAGTCTCGACTTGCTGGGCTCAAGTGATCCTCCCACCTCAGGCATCTGGATAACCGGGACTATAGACACTCACCACCATGCAAGGCTAATTTTTCAATTTTCTATAGAGATGAGGTTTCACTATATTGCCCAGGCTGGTCTCAAATTCCTGAGCTCAAGCAGTCCTCCCACCTCAGCCTCCCAAATTACTGGGATTTGTATAGGTGTGACCCATTGCACCTGGACATGGTTTTTTCTTTTAAATTTCTTTTAATTAGTTCACCAAAATGCTTCTCATTTATTATAAGATATAATACCTAAAAACTCCAGAAATGGCCAGAAGTGATAGAAGACAAAAGGGCCTGAAAACCTAGAGATAAGGGATGTAATTATAATACATTTTAGTACCAGCATTTTGACATAAATCCCCTGCCCAGTTGGGCTGTTACCATTATAAGAAATACGAGCATTTTGCAATCCTAAGTCATATTTTTCTTGTTACTTGATCACATTATACAGATAAGTTTGGAAATGGTCAGGCCTTTTTGCAAATTCACTTTATTTCATAATACCATTCATTCATTCATTTATTAACTACCAGCTATATGCTGGGCACTGATCCTTATATATGAAAATGTTTATTTCCTTTGATTACCAAAAGGCAGATATGCTGTTTTGCCATTTTCTAGAATCTAAAGGCTCAGATGCTTTACTCAAAGCATTCATATATTTATTCTGTAATTTTTATAGTGATTGAATTGAAAATAGTTGACCAGTACAATAGTAGCTGCATTTTGCATGTGCTCTTCCTTGAGAAACTCTATCATGTAAAAATTAATTTCATGAATAGGTACTATTTATGTATTACCTCAGTCAGGCACACTGAGCTAAACACTTTATGTAAGTTAGTGCGTGTGATTCCTCCACAACTCTTGGAGGCCAGTGCTGTTATTACTATCATCTGTTTTATAGGAGGAAAGCAAAGCTTAAAAGATTAAGAAACTTGCTCAAGGTCACACAGCTAGGTGAGTAGAGGCAGGTTTAAAGCCAGGATTAAAACTTAAAATTCCCTCTGTACTCCCTTTTATCTTCCCAAATATCAGAATTTAACTCTTTCAGAATATTCTTTATCTTTTTCTCTAAAAGTAGGTACATAATCAGAATAGATAATTTAGGTTCAATGCTCAGTTAACCCATACTTTAACTCTGCCAAAGATAAGTACTCCATATTATTTATTCTTAATTCCTTAGGATCTAACACAGAGCCTGGCATCGAGTAGATGCTTAAGAAATATTTGTTAAATGGATCATGAGATATCGTAGAGGTCCAAAAGGTAAACTGCATACATAAAAGTCAAATGTGTACATTTAGAGCGATGACCCAGCAAATCAAAATCAGCCTGCAAGGGCAGATTTTCTAACTGAATGCAGTGATTATGGAAGAAACCACAGACTGGCCACATGTCTCAGCATGACTCCTAGAGATGAAATTCTGCCTAACAACAGAGGCATTTTGTCTTTGTTTACAGACAGTGGAATGTCTTTGGCAGGACTTTAATGATTCCACTTCAGCAGCATTTTGACAAGCAAGTTTAGCAATGGATGAGACCAACAATAGCGAATCAACAGTGAAAAGTTCACTCACAAGTCAAGACCAAACATTCCATTTGAATATTTTACTTGGCAGCAAATGGGGGATTCTCTGAACAGTTATTTAAAATTTGACATGATAATAGGGAAGAAAGAGCACTTCCTCACAGAGCACCTCCATGCAGCTTCTGCTCAGCAGACATTGGAAAACAAGTTGATTAGAACATTGTTGGGTCGTGTGTTTGGTTGTATTTTTTTTGGTAGAGCTGATTTGATCCACCTCAACTTGTGGGTGTCAGTACTGAGTATGTCAAGCAAGGAGGGAAACTGGAGAAAAGACACTGGATTAAAAGTTGGGCAGAAATACATTTTAGTTATGCTTCTCCCAGTATGTATCTAATTGAGTGACTTTGGGCAAGTCACTCAAGCACCTTCAGTGCTTTCGGTTATAAAGTGTAGGAGTCAGGCTGTATCCTCTACTAGGCCACAGCTCTGTCAAGGTAGGTCTATGGATAGAGACCTATTAATATTTGTGGTTTCAGTCATAAGCATACAATCATATTTTTAGTGAATTGAACATACGTAGTGGATGGATGACTGTATTTGCAGTTGAACAGGAGACCGACTCATCTTTCTCAAAGGAGGCACTATTTGCATTTTAGGTAGGATAGTTCTTTTTGGTTCTGTAGAGTGTGTCACTTTTGGGGTCTCCTAGGCACTAAAGGCCAGCAGTAATCCCATGTGATTTCCACGAAAAAATATGCCTCCTTTGCCAAACACACCCATGAAAGATGCCCCTACTCAGGGTCCCATCTCTTTCCGTTTTACCAACAATATTCTTTGATCTAAAAGTGATGTTTTTCAAATGCCATTTACTAAGTCTCTCTCCTTTTTACCCCAGGCATATGCTATGATGCTGTCATTGTCTGACAAGGAGTCCCTCCATTCTACATCCCACAGTTCTTCCAACGTGTGGCACAGTATGGCCAGGGCTGCAGCGGAATCCAGTGCTATCCAGTCCATAAGCCACGTATGACGTTATGAAGGTTGACCAGGGTGGGACCAAGTCCAACAGTAGCATGGCTCTTTCATATAGGACTATTTACAAGACTGCTGAGCAGAATGCCTTATAAACCTGCAGGGTCACTCATCTAAAGTCTAGTGACCTTAAACTGAATGATTTAAAAAAGAAAAGAAAGAAAAAGAAAGAAAAAAGAAACTATTTATTCTCGATATTTTGTTTTGCACAGCAAAGGCAGCTGCTGACTTCTGGAAGATCAATCAGTGCGACTTAAAGTGATTCAGTGAAAACAAAAAACTTGCTGGGCTGAAGGCATCTTCCAGTTTACCCCACCTTAGGGTATGGGTGGGTGAGAAGGGCAGTTGAGATGGCAGCATTGATATGAATGAATACTCCATAGAAACTGAATTCTCCTTTGTACAAGATCACCTGACATGATTGGGAACAGTTGCTTTTAATTGCAGATTTAATTTTTTTTCTTCGTTAAAGTTTTATGTAATTTAACCCTTTGAAGACAGAAGTAGTTGGATGAAATGCACAGTCAATTATTATAGAAACTGATAACAGGGAGTACTTGTTCCCCCTTTTGCCTTCTTAAGTACATTGGTTAAAACTAGGGAAAAAGGGTATGTGTATATTGTAAACTATGGATGTTCACACCCAAAGAGGTTAAGTCAGTGAAGTAACCTATTCATCACCAGTATCGCTGTACCACTAATAAATTGTTTGCCAAATCCTTGTAATAACATCTTAATTTTAGACAATCATGTCACTGTTTTTTTAATGTTTATTTTTGTGTGTGTGTTGCGTGTATCATGTATTTATTTGTTGGCAAACTATTGTTTGTTGATTAAAATAGCACTGTTCCAGTCAGCCACTACTTTATGACGTCTGAGGCACACCCCTTTCTGAATTTCAAGGACCAAGGTGACCCGACCTGTGTATGAGAGTGCCAAATGGTGTTTGGCTCTTCTTAACATTCCTTTTTTGTTTGTTTGTTTTGTTTTCCTTCTTAATGAACTAAATACAAATAGATGCAACTTAGTTTTTGTAATACTGAAATTGATTCAATTGTATAAACGATTATAATTTCTTTCATGGAAGCATGATTCTTCTGATTAAAAACTGTACTCCATATTTTATGCTGGTTGTCTGCAAGCTTGTGCGATGTTATGTTCATGTTAATCCTATTTGTAAAATGAAGTGTTCCCAACCTTATGTTAAAAGAGAGAAGTAAATAACAGACTGTATTCAGTTATTTTGCCCTTTATTGAGGAACCAGATTTGTTTTCTTTTGTTTGTAATCTCATTTTAAATAATCGGCAAGTTGAGGTACTTTCTTCAAATGCTTTGTACAATATAAACTGTTATGCCTTTCAGTGCATTACTATGGGAGGAGCAACTAAAAAATAAAGACTTACAAAAGGAGTATTTTCCCCTCTGTGTCGTATTTTTCCTTCATGCAATTTTACTTTCCCTTTGGGATCCAATGATTTAAAGATATGATGGCTGGGATCTTGATGCCCTACAGATACGCGGAATGTAGAGCATGTTTGTTTTGTTTTGAGATAGCATAAGTGATAGTTCTTGGGCAACAGTGAGTCTCGCTCATTGCTCTGAACTTTCCCCATGTGGTGCAGTCAGGGCTCAAGTGCACCACAACCCAGTCCTGGTATCACTTCATGTTCACAGCATCCACTTAAATTAGGACAAAGAGCGACTTACAGGTTTTCTACAGATGGTATGCCAAAAGGAACTCAGTTTCTTATTTTTGTTTTTCATTATGCAAGTAGTATTAACTGATTCACAAAGGGGCAAGGGGCAACCTTTGACATTTCTATGCTTCTTTTAAGTTTTGTCCACATGCAAAATATCCTTTTTTCATTGTTATAACAGAGTATAAACATGATTTGCTTTTCTTTCTTTGCTTGTGTCAAAAAAAAAAAAAATTACACTGCATAGTGCTACAAATTCTTCAAAATAATAATGTAGCAGTTTCCCAATATTCCATCATTTGATCTACTATAATTTCCTCCACCACTTTAATTTTGTTGAAGATTTTTCTGCTATTTGCTAGTCAGCAATTATATTTTAATTTTCAAGCATATAATTGTTTCTGTGTGTTCATATATGTGTATACAGAGTTGGAATGTGAGTGGTAGTACTTCCATAAGATAAATTCTCTGCTGGGGGAGCAATTATTTATTTTTTTGCTCTTTAAGCATAATGCCAAATTGTTTTAGAGTAGACTTATTCCAATTTTGGCTGATAGTAGAGATTTAACAAGGCCTGAATAAATTAGTATGGCATGTAGAAATAGATCCAGACCAATTTTTTTCATTTATTTGTTTATTCATTCTTAGCCACAATATCAGATACATAGAGAATCTCCTTGCATCCTTTCTAAATGTGGGTAGAATAAGAATTAAATATATAGGGTATGTTTATTGCTTTTTTACAGAAAGTATGCACAGGAAGTCTTCAGAAAATATATTTAAGCTATAAATCCATTAACTAAGGCAAATAAGAGTTTAGTATTTATGACATAATAATGGCATATGTGAGAAAAGAGAAATCTGGAATATGCAGGGCATTTTTCATTGTTTTAAAGAATGTACCAGGCTGGGTGTGGTGGCTCATGCTTGTAATCCCAGCACTGTGGGGAGCTGAGCCAGGAGGATCACTTGAGCCCAGAAGTTCCAGACTAGCCTGGGCAACATGGCCCAGCCCCGTCTCTACAAAAAACACAAAAATTAGCCAGGAGTGGTGGTGCAGGCCTGTAGTCCCTGCTACTTGAGAGAGGCTGAGAGGTGGGAGGATCACTTGAGGCTGGGAGATGGAAGCTGCAGGAATGTACCACTGCACTTCAGCCTGGGTGACAGGGCAAGACCTTGTCTTAAATATATATACAAATTCTGAAGCAGTTCAAGTATTCCCAATGCAACTGGCTTCTTGTTAGACTTTGAGCATAAACTTTCAGTTGTTTGCTAATACTTGGTTCCTCCAAATTCCAAAAAGGCATTCAACCTTACATTTCTGCTTGTTTCCTCCATTTATTTAGCCAGTAGCCCTTCACCATAAGGCCCTGGAGAGGGACAGTGAGATATGGCGGAGACAATCTTGGACTTGGAAACTGAAGGCCTGGGTCTGAGTTCTGGCTCCACTACTTTACTGGCTTCAAGGTCTTGGGAAAGTCATATATCTCCCATTCCATCTATGAAACAACAGTAATAATAACTGCTGTGCCTACTAACTCACTGGGTTTCTGTGAATGTCAACAATCAAAATAACTTTTGGAAAATATTTGGTAAAAGTTCTATAAATACAAAAGATTTTATAATTTTCATGGTAACAGTCAAAGGAATAGAAGATATGTGTGTGTATATACACTAAGTTATGAGAAGAAATTTATAATACAACAGAAATCTAAACTTAAAAAAACTGGATATGGAAGTTTAGGGAAAAGTTAGATATTTCTTGAAAAAATATGTAGGTTTAAAAAATAACACAAGCTGAACTGTTTTAAAACATGAGATGCCCAGAATTATTGTTTATTTATTTTTTCTTTTTTTCTGAGACAGAATCTCCCCTTTGTCCCCCAGGCTGGATCGCAGTGGTGCAATCTCAGCTCACTGCAACCTCTGCCTCTCAGGTATAAGAGATTCTCTCACCTCAGCCTTCAGAGTAGCTGGGATTACAGGCACGTGCCACCATGCCCGGCTAATTTTTTTTGTATTTTTAGTAGAGATGGTTTTTCATTATGTTGGCCAGGCTGGTCTCTAATTCCTGGCCTCCAGTGGTCCACCCACCTTGGCCTCCCACAGTGCTGGGATTACAAGCATGAGCCAGCGCTCCCGCTCGTTTTTTGAATTGACAAATAAAAATTGCACATATTTGTGATATATAACAGGATATTTTGATATATGTATGCATTGTGGAATGACTAAACAAGCTAATTAACATATGCATTACCTTGCTTTTTGTGTGTGTGTGTGTGTGAGGAAAGCACGTATAATCTATCCTCTTAAAAATTTTCAAGTAATCAAAATATTGTTATTAATTATAGTCACCGTGACGTATAATAGATCTGTCAAACTTTTTTTTTCAGTATAATTTTGAGGACTCTCAAAAAAATTCAAGAAAAGGTAAGAAAACACATTCAAAGAGTAGGCACATTCATAATTTTATTTTTAAATAATGACCAGTTACCAATATTAATTTCCGTAAAGAATAAAGAAAATTATTTATTCATTTTTAAACTGACTGTTATGTTGATAGCACGCTGGAAATGTGTATATTCATTACCGCAACTAATCTTCACAATAGGCCT
Source organism: Rhinopithecus bieti (assembly GCF_001698545.2). Taxonomy (NCBI): domain Eukaryota; kingdom Metazoa; phylum Chordata; class Mammalia; order Primates; family Cercopithecidae; genus Rhinopithecus; species Rhinopithecus bieti. The sequence goes on along the minus strand of NW_016815803.1, from coordinate 420,989 downwards.
ACAAACTGGTAGTCTTATTCCTGTTTTATGGATGAGGAAAACTGGAGCTCAGAAAATTTAAGAACCTTACTCCGAGGAACCCAGCTGACTGCCTGGGTATCCAGGAGGGCTGACTCCTTAGCCCACACTTAGCTGAGAGTCTCAGACCTCCTGATTCAGGCACAGCTGAAGTAAAGCCAAAATGAGGCCGGGCGCGGTGGCTCACGCCTGTAATCCCAGCACTTTGGGAGGCTGAGGCGGGTGGATCACGAGGTCAGGAGATCGAGACCATCCTGGTTAACACGGTGAAACCCCGTCTCTACTGAAAATACAAAAAATTAGCCGGGCGTGGTGGCGGGCGCCTGTAGTCCCAGCTACTAGTGAGGCTGAGGCAGGAGAATGGCGTGAACCCGCAGGCGGAGCTTGCAGTGAACCAAGATGGCGCCACTGCACTCCAGCCTGGGCGACAGAGCAAGACTCCATTTCAAAAATAAAAAATAAAAAACAGCCAAAATTGAATATTCCAAAGCTGAGGAAATGTGCACCCCTCCAACCCCCACAGTGAGGCTGTCGGGATGCAAATGTGCCCAGGAGACATTTAGGCGTCTGAGTTTTGGCTGTGAAGGTTTTGAAAGGTGAGTGCCAACGACTGGCTCCCAGGCTTTTTAAATTCAGGTTATCTCAAGTCAGAACCAACAACAGCAGTGCTTTTGAAAGATTCTAAATGTTTCCTTAATAAGAGCCTTATTTACCTTGTTTGCAAATTCCTAGCAGGTGGCTTAAGTTTCTTCTTTATTCTTTTTGGAAAAAAAGAGTTATACAAAACCTACATTTTGGATTTATTAACGCGGAAAGACTTAAGCCCTTTCTAAAACGATTAGCAGACTCATCAGGAGAGAAAGCAAGTGCAGCTAAGAAGTGTTCTCATTTCATTTTCTCCAGGTTTAAAGAAACTGTTAATGAATGGAAGGAATGCAGAGAAGTGGCAAGAGTGGAAGAAACTTACCAAACAAATTGGATCCTAGAGCCTGAATAGACTTTAGTGAACTGGCTAGCTCTTCCCCAAGAGAACTGGGTTAGTATTGAATTGTTCCTTATATTCCGCATAACCATTTGTCAGTACAAGAGGCTGTCCTTGGTGCAACATGTATTTCAAAAGAGAAGAGAACTACCTTGCATCCATTAGAATGTAGGATGACTAATATTTTTAAAAAATCACTGGTGAGAGTGTGGAAAAATTGGAACCCTTTGTATTCTTGGTGGGAATATAAAATTGTGCAGCCACTATAGGGAATAGTATAGTGGTTCTTCAAAAAGTTGTGATACCACTTATGGATATACTCTCAAAAGAGTTAGAAGCAGGGGCTCTAAGAGGTATTTGTCCACTCATGTTCATAGCAGCATTATTCACAGTAGTGAAAAGGTGGAAGCAACCCTAGTGTCCATCAATGGATAAATGGATAAACAAAATGTGGTATATACATACAATGGGATATTATTCAGCTTCAAAAATAAGGGAAATTCTGACACATGATATAACTTGGATAAACCTTGAAAACATCATGCTAAGTGAAATAAGCCAGTCACAAAAAAAAAACAAATAATGCCACTGGGTGTGGTGGCTCACGCCTATAATCCCAGCACTTTGGGAGGCCGAGGCTGGTGGATCACTTGAGGTCAGATTTCAAGACCATCCTGACCAACATGGTGAAACCCTGTCTCTATTAAAAATACAAAAATTAGCCAGGCATGGTGGCACACAGCTGTAGTCCCGGCTCCTCAGGAGGCTGAGGCAAGAGAATCGCTTGAACACAAGGGGCAGAGGTTGCAGTGACCTGAGATTGTGCTACTGCACTCCAGCCTAGGTGACAGAGCAAGACTTTGTCTCAAAAACAAGACAAAACAGAACAACAAATGATGTATGATTGCACTTATCAGGCACCTAGAGTAGTCAATTCATAGGAAAGTAGAATGGTGGTTGCCAGGGGCTGGTGGAGGTGGGGAATGGGAAGTTGTAAATGAGTATAGAATTTCAGTTTTGCAAGATGAAAAGAGTTCTGGAGATTGGTTACACAACATTGTGAATGTACTTACTACTACTGAACTGTGCATTTAAAATTTTAAGATGATAAAATCTTTGTTATGTATATTTTACCACAAATGACAAAGAAAAAAAATACAATCTCACTCTGTCTATGTGGTTCTTTTGACTGAAAGAATTTAATTCTATTCAGCTCAAGGAGAGAAGCAAATTATCAGGTGGATGTGGAACAGCTTACACAATTGAAGGGAAATCTGGAAAACCAGGCCTCATACATAACCCAGAACCAGTGGGTAGGCAAGAGTAAGAACCAATAGGTAGCCTTGGGCTGCTATCATCAAGATGCATCAATTGTCATCATTTTCAGTCTTCTTTTTTTTTTTTTTTTTTTTG
>NW_016815803.1:369113-418214 GCF_001698545.2 Rhinopithecus bieti | reverse complement strand
TTTTTTTTTTTTTTTGTTTTGATACCTCTGTGTCCAGATTTAAATTTTAGAAATAGAATAAGAAATTATCCCTGCTTGAGCTCCAGCACCATCGAGAGCACCATTAATCCCACCTGAAGGTGTGGGGCAGGAAAGACTAGTTCCTACGCAGTCATATAGAGCGACTCCTCACAAATAAGTGTCAATAAGTTATGGACATCAAAAACAACAAATATCCATACCACCTGTATCACTGGAAAGCTAATATATAAGGGTCAATAATTCCAGGGCCAGGTACATAATTTGTTAATGTCAAGGGTGGAGGGATATCATAGATAGCACATACGAAATTAGAACTGCACCAGAAGGACCTCTAATCCTAAAAGATTACAGTTCTCTAATTGCCTTAGAGAATTTTTTTTTTTTTTTTTGAGACGGAGTCTCCCTCTGTCGCCCAGGCTGGAGTCCAGTGGCCGGATCTCAGCTCACTGCAAGCTCCGCCTCCCGGGTTTACGCCATTCTCCCGCCTCAGCCTCCCGAGTAGCTGGGACTACAGGGGCCTGCCACCTCGCCCGGCTAGTTTTTTTTTGTATTTTAGTAGAGATGGGGTTTCACCGTGTTAGCCAGGATGGTCTCGATCTCCTGACCTCGTGATCCGCCCGTCTCGGCCTCCCAAAGTGCTGGGATTACAGGCTTGAGCCACCGCGCCCGGCGAGAATTCTTGAAGAATTGTTTTGCTTTAAATGCTTCAATTATTAATTTTACTGATAACTCTGCAAGACTCATAGTGAAAGAGATTCTTAGTTTAGGAATTTATCCTAAAAATTTGTAAGCATTACATACTAAGATTTGCAAACATGGATGTTGATTAAAACATTGATAATAATAAAAAATTATTATCTACAAAGTAGTCAGTGAAAGAGACTCAGAGAAGTAAACTATGCTGGCTGCATGTTTAAGTACATGAGTAGATAATCTCGATATGTTATTAATGGAAGAAGCAAGTTACAAATATCTGGAAGCTGTATCTTGTAACATTTCACTGGTTGGCAAGATAATGCATGAATTACATTTGCTTTATTCTTGTTGCTTGTCTGCATTTTTACATTATCAAAAGAACATGTGTGGCTTTTAATAAGGCAAACTTTACAAAACAAACAAATTCTTTTAAATTAATTAAGCAAAGAGCAAATTAGGTACAGAGAACAAAAAGAAATCTTGTGTGCGAGAGTGACAAGGGCCTTCTAATCATGCACTGTGAGGGTGGGCTGAGCCCAACCTGCTCACTATGCAGGTAACACAGTGAGATCTCAAAAGAGGGATGGTGGTTTTGTCTAAAGGTGCAAGATCATATAGTTAATTTGGAGTCCAAACCCAAGTTTCTTCTTTCTAGGTCACTAGAGTGAGGAGTGGGTTATGAGCAGAGTGGGGTAAAATCCTGGTATCCAACAAAGGAGGTTGGGTCAAAGGCTTCTGTAGTAAGTTCAGGGGTTAGATTACCTCCAAATGTGCTCAAATTGGCTCTATGCCACAAAAGCCAAAGCCGAAGTCGACTTCAGTTTGTTTTCATGTGTTGCAAATGAAAGAAAACATGTCTTAATGACAACAAACGTATTGTCCATATTATAAAAGTAGAGTGTAGTATCCTTTTCCCATATGTTGATTTATAGCAATTTCATTCCTGTTTGGGGCTCTAACTACTTATCAGAAATGGTGATGAACTAATAGTGATGAACAGAAATAACCAACTAAATAAGACTGAGCTCCTGTAAGCAAGAAAGAAGTGTTAAAAGCATCTTATGTAAAAAGTCTGCCCTAGTTTGACATCTCAGAAGGCAAAGCTGACTTTCCATACTTTCTCTCCATTATTTCCTGGTTTTGGCTCCTTCCAAGCATTTCTTGTAGGAAGCAGTATCTTTAAATCAGGTTAAAGAAATCAGGAGAAAAAAGAATCAGAGATCTCCCAAAGAAGCAACATTTACGAGGCTAGCAGGCCAGCTAGTGTCATGACCCTGTCAGAAAATATGTCCTTACCACCACCATTGAAGTCATCCTGGTCTGTTATAATCATAGGTGCTTCCTTTAAAACAATAATGCATTATTTTAGGAGGGATGACATTTTAAGTGATTTCAATCAGCATTAGTGAATCTGATCCTTTTCTCTGTGATAGTTATGGGAGGAAACATTTTTAAGAGGCCAAAAGAGGATGAAAATGAACGTAAGGGGACAGATCTGAGGCCCTCTCTGAAGGGGTAAGACTGGGCTGTATGAAACTGAGGATGGTGGCAGCCATCTGAACAATCTGTCTTCATGGGTTGGGAGAAGGTGCCATAGGTAGAGGGAGAAGAATACAGCTTTTGTTTTGTTTTGTTTTGCTTTGTTTTATCAAGGACCAGTTCTTTCATCAAAATTCACTTTCTAAAGATGAAATTAAGGACTAAGGTCTTCAATTTGACAGAATAAAAGGCAGTAACAGAAGGATAAGTTGGAAATCTCAATTGACATTTTCAATAAGTGAGTATATTAGGATAGTAGGAGTAGGAAGATTCAATTGGCCCTATGGCTTTGTAAACCTCTTCAGAGCAAAACACACTGACTAAAGCCTAAAGATTTACAATGTTTACTTCCAAATGTCTTTACAGAGAAACATGGTCTTTATGAAAAAGCATCTCCCTGTTAGTATCACTAATTTAGTGTCAACTGTTATTTAAATGGGTAAATTGGTGGCATTTTCTTTACTGTTCTTGCATGTATTTAAAATTAAAAGTTTCCTGTTCATATTCTTCTAAGTCCAGTAATTTTGTGTATAACTAACTAAAAGTAGTTGCTGGGTCATTTCATTTTTTCATAAAATACCATCCAAAGGTATAAAATGTTAAAGAATAATTAGAGATGGCTCATGCCTATAATCCTAGCACTTCGGGAGGCTGAAGTGGGCGAATCACCTGAGGTCGGGAGTTCAAGACCAGCCTGACCAACATGGAGAAACCCTGTCTAATTAGCCAAGCATGGTGGCGCATCACTGTAATTCCAGTTACTCAGGAGGCTAAGGCAGGAGAATCGCTTGAATCTGGGAGGCAGAGGTTGCAGTGAGCCATGATTGGGCCATTGCATTCCATTCCAGCCTGGGCAACAAGAGAGAAACTCCATCTCAAAAAAAAAAGGAAAGAAAAAAAAAAACAGAAAAAGGAAAGAAAAAATAATTAGAGAAAGTGGAATTGCTCTCATTAATGTTAGCATTCAGAAGCACTTTAGGACTATTGCATAGGCTTTACTGGGTACCACAGTTCTTAGAAAGACAACAGCAATGTTGGAAAGGCACAGATGTAGAGTCAAAGAAATCTGCAATATTATCCTTTTTGCCACAAACTAGCTGTGTGATCTCATGCAAGAACAGTGAGCCCCACATTTTAATGATTTAGATAGCAACTCAACTTTTGCCTTACCTCTAAGCCACTTGTGTCATTTATTTAACATTTCTTTGTCTTGATTCATTTTTTACAGCTTGATAATTTTATTTGAAAAGAACATGTAAATAGAAAACTACTTGCCATAAATATAACAATAATAGAAATACACACAATGAAAAACTACAATATTATTAGATTTTAGTGAGATATAGATGCTCTTTAACTTATGATGGGGCTACATCCTGATCAACCCATAGTAAATAGAAAATATCATAAATAGAGAATGCATTTAATCCACCTAACTTACCAAATGCCATAGCTTAGTGTAGCCTCCCTTAAACATGCTTAGGACATTTACATTATACTACAACTGGGCAAACTCATGTGGCGACACAGTACACTGTATAGCATACAGGTTCTTTACACTTGTGGTTGCGACCAAGACTGAGAAAAGATCAAAATTCAAAATTGGAAGTATGGTTTCTACTCAGTGCATATTGCTTTTGCGCCACAGTGACATCAAACCATCATAGGTCGGGGACCATCTGTACTTGTGATTGATGTTACTGCATATGGAAAAGCACACATTCTTGTTAGGGAGATCCACGTAACTAGGTCTGTCTAATGGGCCGTTAGGTGAAATGACATTTCACATTACTGGTGCAAGTAAAATTGTTTTTTTTTTTTTTAGATGGAGTGTTGCTCTTGTTGCCCAGGGTGGAGTGCAATGGCGCGATCTCAGCTCACCGTAACCTCCTCCTCCCGGGTTCAAGAGATTCTCCTGCCTCAGCCTCCCAAGTAGCTGGGATTACAGGCATGCGCCACCATGCCTGGCTAATTTTGTGTTTTTAGTAGAGATAGGGTTTCTCCATGTTGGTCAGGCTGGTCTCAAACTCCAGACCTCAGGTGATCCACACACCTCAGCCTCCCAAAGTGCTGGGATTACAGGGAGCCACTGCGCCCAGCCTACTGGTCCAAGTAATTTAGTTTCATTGCACACTTCTCTCTACCCTCTTCCTATAATGTGACAAAGACAGCTGCAGGTTTCAGATAACACAGTTCTAAGATGGTGGAGCCTCAGCCTTGATCCCTAAGTGACAGTGGTGCATCCCTGCTTCATCCTGAATACAAACCCATATAGGGCATGTACTGTAAACAAGAAATGTGCTTTTGTTCAGTTTAGGCTCGGAGACATTGGATGTGTCTTTTGCCCACAGAAAAACTCAACCTATCCTGATTAATACAACACTGTTTCCTGCCCGACTGTGGGCTTTTGGTCTACTTGTTCTTTATTTTAAAGGGGGATATTAATGAAGTATTAGAGAGATGTTAAAGAAATATTAGCTCTGATTTGAGACTTTCTTCCTTGTGTGTGATGAAAACTTAAGAAAAATTAAAATGAGAACAATTTTCTTTCATGTACTTCAAATGTATCCCCATTCCTTAAAATATACTGGGAAAAGTTAGTCAACTCTTTGGTTTTAATTTCCTTATCAAGAAAATGATAGTAAACCACTGGCTTTATGATGATGAGAGAAAACATCTGAAGATGGCAGTCACTTAGCATAAAATAAAATGTTAGGCAGGCTATGTTTTAATGTTTCATGACATTTTGCAGTGTAGCATAGTATTTTAAAGGGCAAATATTTCTTTAGCACCATTCTAGGCTCTGGAGGTAGAAGAAAAGATGAAATTTTGGTTGAGGTAAGCTTCTCTGAGCAGACGATATTCATGTAGAGACCTCAGTGTTGGAAAGAAGTCCTCCAAGAATGATCTGGGTAAAAGTGTAGCAGGTAAGGGGAACAGTGTGTAAAGATCTGCAGACACCCTGATAGATGTGGTGAAAGAGTAGAGTCAAGGAGACCAGACACCCACGGAACAAGTTGTAGAAGACACAAAATAGTGTCTCATTTGACACTATTGAACTGTAGAACTATATGAACTGTAGAACTAACTGAGAGTTTGGCCTGCAGCATAGTCTAATAGTCTAATATTACCTAAAACAATAGTTATCATTCACTGAATTCTTACCATGCACCCAGCACTGAGGATAATGCTTTTCTTCCACTTCTTTGTTTTTTAACCTTCACAACAATCCTGCCTGTGAGATATGCAGTATTATCATTCCCATTTTCTCATCTAGAAAATGGAAGCAAAAGAGGTTAGGAAACTTACCCAAGACTACACAGCCGGTCAATAATAGAGCTGGGAACCCACCCAGGTATATTTAACTCCAAAGGCTGTGCACTCAATCACTCTTCCATCCTGATGACAAGGAATGCTATTTTACTTTTCCACTGATTAACCAGCAATTCCATTTTTTCTCTATTAACTGTGTTCTGCTCCTTGTCTTTTGAACGTTTGGATTCTGATCATGAAGACAGTCTAGGATATATCCATGTGCTTAGAATTTTGCCTGTATAAACAAAACACTTTGCAGAGGAATGCAAGGGTTGAGGGTTGCAAGAACAGTCCAGCTATGCAGAATAGGATGAATGCCACTTAACTTTGACCAATTACTCACATATGTCTTGAACAAGAAAACTATTTGTTGGTTTCCTACAATTATCCATGGAACGGCGCAAAGTTCTGGGTCACTTCACAGTAGGTGGTTGTTTTCCAAGCAGTCATTTCTGTATGTACACGAGTTTGTATGAGTATGAAAGGACGGAGAGGGAATGCAGAGGGCAAGTGAAATGACAGATGGATTAGCAGTTGACCAGTGGGATGTGGTATTAACAAGTTAGCTTTAAAGAGAATCTCCATCTATCTGAGATAAACTTGTCATAGCAAGAGGAAGTACAGTGAAAAATGCACATGGTTTGAACCAGACACACCCAGGTAAGAAATATACCTCTGTTATTAACTCATACATGACCACAGTAAGTTATTTTCTCTTTGAGCCTCAGTTTCTTCAACTGTGAAATGGGAATAGCAATAACCACCAAATAGTTTTGGGGAAGAATACAAACATCAGTTGCACATGAAGAATTTGGTGCGAATTCATGTTCAATAAATAGTAGCAATAATCAGTTGAGTTTCACTATAATCCCTCATTATATTTTTCTTTTCAATTTTTTTTTTTGAGACAGTCTTGCTCTGTGCCCCAGGCTGGAGTGCAGTGGCACGATCTCGGCTCACTGTAACCTCTGCCACCCAGTTTCAAGAGATTCTCCTGCCTCAGCCTCCTGATCTTTTTAATTTATATTAAGTATTTCATTCATCTTTTTAATAGGTAGCATTTGCTCCTGGTGAAAATTTGGAAGTTCTAAAAGAGTACAGTAAAAAAATAAGCTTCCTTTTCTCACTTGGCAACTTGGTTCCCCTTCAAATATGCAAATCCTATTATAAGATTCTTGGATATTTTTCTAGAATATATGCATATTACTCCTCTTATTTCTCTCACAAGTGCTAGCATACTATATATTTTTAATTTTTTATTTAATTTACTTGAGATCACTGCATATAAATTCAAATAAAACTCTCTTCTTCTTGTTCTCCTTCTCCACTTCTCTTTTTTCAAGTACATAATATTCCATTGTATCATAATTTGATTGGCTAGTCTCCTACCACTGGACATTTGGGTGATTCTAATATTTTGTTATAGGGAACAGTAGTTTAGTTAATATCTTGGTAAAGAGCCACAGAATTGCAAAGTCAAAGATTATAGGCAATAGTTTACATTGCCACCATTGGTATGTGAGGGTGCTTGTTTCCCCTCATCAAATAATCCAGCTTCTCTTTTTTTGCATCTTTGCATCTTTATCTAAGATGATAAAATATGATGCATTTCTTTTCATTATGAATGAAGTGGTGTGAATCTTTTCATATATTTTAAGACCATCAGGGTTTAAAAAAGTATTTATAAGGTGTCTGCTTAGTTACTTCTTTCTACGTTTCGCCTATTTTTCTATTAGGTGGTTTTGTTTTCCAAGGAGATCTTATAATTATAACTGTGTTAGCTTATCTTTTGTTATTTTAATTTTCACTTTGTGAAGATTGTGTATTTTTGTAGTTGAAATCATCAGTCTTTTCTCTTTTTAGGTTTACTCATATACAGACCACTGTTCCACGTTGAATTTTAAACTTCTGTTTTGTTCCATCTAAAGTTTGTTTTGTGGTAAGGTATGATTACAAGGTAGATATTCTGTTAAATTTCCTAAACATTATTTAATAAAAATTGGTCTTTTCACCACTGATTTGAAATGTCCCCTTTCATATATTATATTTTTATATAAATTTTGGTTTAATTTGGTGACCTTTACCCTTTTCATTACCCAATCAACCTACTGATAAACCAGTAACACAGTTTTAATCAATATAGCCTTATAATAGGTTTTATAGGTTCCAGAGCCTTTCTGTGCAATTATACAGATTGTACATAGCTCATTCTCAGAACCATTTTTACATAAATTATATGGTTAATGATACCTCCCTTTCCTTCACCCTCCAAAATTGTCCAGTGCACAATCTGCACGACTAATGAGCCAACCTACAATTATTTAAAAATTTCAGAATTTCTTGGATGTTATCACTTGTTTGTTTAAAATGGATTTTTAAATCAGCATATACAGTTTCATAAAGTCTTATTGACTTGTGTTTTTTTTTAACTGGGATTCATTAATTTCACAAATTAATTTAGGTAGCATTGATACCTACCTCATCCCATACCAAAAAATAAAATCAATTCCAGGTTAATTTTATATGTAAAAGTAAAAGACAAACAAAAATTTAAGATAACATATAGTCAAAATATCTTTACGACTTTAATATAGAAAATTTGTCTTAAATGGGTGCAAACGTTCTAACCAAAAGGATAATTGGTTACAATAATCTGTGATCTAAATATTTAATAAACTCCTACTAATTAATATGAAAAAGATAGACAACCTCAATAGAAAAATAGGCAAAATACATGAACAGACACTTCACACAAGAGGAATCTGAATATTCAACTTCATCAGAAATCAAGGAATACCAATTAAAAAAAAGCCCAGTGAGATACTGCTTCACACGTACCAGACTTACAAAATTAAGACTGACAATATCAAGTGTTGGTAAGATGCAGAGCAATGGTAACTCTCCCACATTTCTGATGGGCATATAAATTGGTATAACCCATTTAGAAAATGGTTTAAATGTTATCTATTAAAATTGAATATATATTATCCCATATGATCTAGCTACTCAGCACAAATGTGTACATATATGCACCATAATTCATGTACAAACGTGTTCACAGCAACCTTAATGGCTGTAAACTGTAAGCACTCTAAGTATACATCAACAATAGAATAGATGAGTAAACCAGTGATTGTGGTATTTGTATATAGGAAAATACTATATAACATTAAAAATCAATGACTGCAGCTACATGCGACAGCATAGATGAATTTCCCAAACACAATTTTAAGTGAAATAATTTAGATGCAAAGAATACATACTGTGTTATTCAACTTAAATTGAGTTTTAAAAAGCAATACTAATCTATGATAACAGTAGTGAGAATAGTGGTTACTTTTGCGTAGGAGGGAAGGACTAATGATATAGAGAGCTTAAGATGGAATTTCTGGGTGCTAATTATGTTCCATTTAGTTTGGGTGATGGCTAGATGGGTGTGTTTGTTTTATGATAATTGATTGAGCTGGCACTTATGATTTGTGTTCCTAACTGTGCTTTAAAATATGTTGACATATATGTATGCGTACCAGTAAATATAGTATTTTACCTTTAATCTGCTTGCTATTTCATTACTATCAAGTTTTAAAAGTCAATTTATTTTACATATTTTATAATAAATATTTTTAAAATCCATGAGTTTCTTATCTTATTCCTTTTTCCTACTTCAGTGTGCATTCAATTTCAAGCCTTTTAGTGTTTACTCATTTATAAATAACATTCTTATATTGCTATTTATTCATTGGTTTCATCTTTAGATACTCTCTTCAGATTCCTGTTATGGAAAATAAAAATTTAGTTGTCTATGCAATCCCTCCATACTCCTTCCTCCTGTCTTCCCAATATAGTTACGTAACAATTACTGAATAGCTCAGAATTGTGTTTAAAAATTAAGATAATAAATATATTTTGCATATGATTATATAAATATTATTCACAGATCACTAATGCTTTACATTTTATTTTTTATTAGCTCTTGTTTTCCAGGAGTTAATACTTAACCTAAGAATATCTTAATCTTTTCTAATCTACCTGACAGTCCTTGCCATTGACATCAATGTATACATTCTATACATTTCCTCTAATTTGTCTTTCATAGTTATTAAAATATCAATCATTCAATTATTGTCTGCATGAAGACTCCCCAAATGGTTATATTAATGCAGAAACTCAATTCACTGTTCTCCAGGAAACTACCTTCCGTAATGTTTCCTCTGTAGTTTGCTTCACAGCATCATCTAATAGAGACACCTGTCTCCACCTTTTCTGCCGCATGGAATGTTTTGTTGAGGTCTGCCAGTTCCTCCTCACACAGTTCTCTTGTATCTGTTCCAGTGTCTTCCTTTTCCCCCCTTTCCTCCCTGGCTCTACGATGTTCTACTCCTCATCTCTTGCTTGGCTGATCAAATAGACTTCTATCTGGTTTCCTGGTTCCAGTCTATTCACACATCAGTCCTTTACATCATTAACAGATTTATTTTTCAAATCACAGGCCTGATCATATTATGTTGCTGGTAAAAAACATTTTAGTAATACATTTTAAAGACAATTATAATGCTTTGCTACCACAAGATAACAGAAAAATTCTTAAGATATCATGGTAAAGTGCTGAAAACAGAATTGTCTATAAGCTGCAATTAAAGTCTTTTTTTTTTTTTCTTTTTCTTTTGAGCCGGAGTCTCACTCTGTCGCCCAGGCTGGAGTGCAGTGGCCTGATATCAGCTCACTGAAAGCTCCGCCTCCCGGGTGCACGCCATTCTCCTGCCTCAGCCTCCCGAGTAGCTGGGACTACAGGCGCCCGCCACGTCGCCCGGCTAGTTTTTTGTATTTTTTAGTAGAGACAGGGTTTCACCGTGTTAGCCAGGATGGTCTCGATCTCCTGACCTCGTGATCCGCCCGTCTCGGCCTCCCAAAGTGCTGGGATTACAGGCTTGAGCCACCGCGCCCGGCCTAAAGTCTTATAAAAGTTAGCATATACATTGGAAGGAAATACATCTCACTCTTCATTATGGGGGTGGGAGAGGAGGAGTTTATGGGTATTTTTCCCCCAACACAGGAGAAAGTGTGAAGCCTTTATGAAACTGTCTGTGAACATACACACAAAATTCTACCCAAGTAAGTCTCCAGATGCTGCGCAGACATGGATAAGATGAACCCCAAAGGATGGTGTATAGTTTAACCAGATAGACAATGGAAGGAAGCATATTGTAGGCAAAAGAAACCCCTGGGTAACAGCCCAAAGCATGAAAGACAATGCTGGCCTCAGGGAGCTGCAGTTTGGATGGAGTTGGATGCATACAGGAAGGGAGTAGCAGATGAGGCTGGAGAAGCCAGATGATTATAAATCCCTCAACTGATGAGAAGTGTGTGGATTTATACTGCAGGCCATCATGAGGAGCCACTGTAGAGTTTCACAGTACCAGAATATGATCAGATTTAGAATCTAGAAAGCTCCCACTAGGAGAGAGGTCTGTGGTGATCATGCCCCAAAACAGAAATTCTGGGAAATTTTACTATTTCAATGACTGATGACATGCTAAGCACCCAAGAAAGACAAATAAGAAAGGACAGAGAAAAAGGGAGAAAGCTGGGATGGTAATGTGATACTGAGAGAGGAGAGTTTTGAGGAGGTATTGGTCAAGTGTCAAATGGAAAGAACCAGAAAAACATTATCGATAACTTTAACAATAGGAGTTGCAAAATAGAGGTAAATAAGCCAGATTAGGGTAGTTTCAGGAAGCCCATCTGTTGTATTTCCAGGGCCCAAGGCAAAAGTATGAATGCAGGCAAACTTACCACATGTATAACATCTCAAAGCTAGGAACCAATACAAAGAACTATTAAATGTGTTCTGTACTCCCAACTTGATAAATTATACCTTATAACCACCTGGAAGACCAGGCTTGAATTTCAAACTCTTGCGTTCCTGAGTTCTGCTCTAGAATATGATTGTTTGGAGAGGTCAATCTGAATACCCTGTACTTCAAACAGAAGATCTTCCTTTTTCTTCCAACCCCAGTAAACTTTATGTTGTGAGGAGCTCTGTATACACACGTGTGTGTGTGTGACCACTGCAGTTACAAGTCCAAACTCTGTCCATACCTCTTTCCCTGCTAACACCCACCCTATGGCCACTCCTTGGCTTGAGGTATGCCCACCAGCAGTGTGCTCTGCCCTCTAGAGAACTGACTGGAGAAGCATCCCCACCCAGAAAAAGGATGGGAAAGGCATATTTATATGCTTGGGGGTAAAACACATCCTTGAGAGAGGAAGAGATGGGGAGATAGAGTATTTGAGAGCTCGGAAAGAGTGGAGTAGCTTACAGAGCAAGTCCCTGCAGGAGGTAAGAGGGGTTAGGATCTAGTGCAGAGATCTGTGAAGAGGGCCTTGGCCTTTACAAGGAGGGAAGGAGGGAAGCTATGAATGTAGATCAATTTGTAGGTGGAGAGGGAGCTTAACAGTTGTTCATACTCTAGGCTTTCACTTTCTCTGTGAACTAGGGAAAAGCAGGATTGAGACAAATGAGGAGAGTACGCCTAACTAAGGCAGTTAGCTGCAATTCTTAGAGAACTCTTTATCGCAGTGCTTGGGAGATGTACTCAGATGAGTGAAAGACTACCAAGTGGTCTTCAGGATTAAGCTGAAAATAATTCCTGGTTGCTGCAAACTGTGCGACCATGGGATGGATTTTTCTTGGCTGTGAAGGAACAGGAGACATAATGTTTGCTACAACGTAAATGCAGGATCATGCTCAAAGGTGGTTTGGTGAACATTTAAAGGGCAATTACATAATGATTTTTGAGATTTAATATCAAGTCTCTGAAAACAGAAATGGAAAAGATCTCCTTCCTCTCCCCAAGCAAAACTGCTTGTTAGAAGGGACTCCAAGAATGCATGCCTCATTTCCAAAGTCCTGGGTAAGGAAGAGAACTCTGCTTCCCTTAAGAATTATTTCAGAGCCTAACAGTTATTGTAGCCAGAAGCTTATTTTCTCTCCTCCTGATATTCAGTCCAAATTATGTTCTCTTGATTTCAACCTATTATTGTTAGTCATTTCCTCATGGTTAGCTTAGGAATCTCTATCCCTTCCTGGTATTTACACCTTCCAAATATTATGTTGACTTATCACCTGACCTGGCAATAACTGTTTAAAAAATACATTTTTGGTTTATATATAGGATGATGGTTTTACATCCTATAAGCACACTATACATGGATGTCTAGGGAGTAGGGAAATATACTTTTGTGTGAGTGAAAATATGTTGGCCATATATACCTGATATATGTAATTATAATCTTCATAATCATTCATTGCAGATTTGCCAACTTGCACATGTGGAAATGTTCAATTTGTAATGTGATTATAACACAAAAACAAAGCATGTTTGATACCTGTGGCTCGGTCGTTTCATAGTAAGTGCAGAAAATTTGAAAAACCGTGTTACATTTCATATTCCTGGCCAAGTCAAACTCTGAAAGTAGCTCTATAATTCTTGGGGAATCTCTTTAAGCAGACTTGTGTCAAGGTCAATTAGAATCCAAACAGCCTCTTTCTAATTGGGGTGAGGTATGCAGTTGAATAATTCTGTCATTAAGCAAACCCCTTATAAAGGTTACAACTCCAAGGCAAACCTCAGCCCCAGGGCTGAATAAACACAGGAGAATAAGAGTGCAGCATTCCACGACTGGCACCTTCACCCCATAATCCCTGAGGAGGAGGGTTTTGGATTTGTTTCTGTGCTATTGCCATCCACTTCTCCTTCTATCATGCCGTTCTTCATACCTGGTAAGGATATAACAGAATTAAGGGTTCAAATGTAACTTTTCTATTAGCTTTATCCCTGTCAATAAGGCATACTGTTTTTCCTTCTTTGGGATGAGAATAATGGAGAATTCTACAGAACTGGTTCAATTTTTGGGTAAATCCATATTGGCTGTGGCATTCATGGTTTATTCCAATTCGAACTGTTCTGTCTTTCTAAGACTTATCTCTCCCTAATTTTTCTCATTCCTCCAAGTTCAAAGATACATATCTTTGTTCATGCTATTGCTTCTGACAGCGATACTTGATCACCCATAAAACCTCATAGGCTTGAGAAATTGGCTGACCTCGCTCAAATCCTGTCTCCACCAGGTATAGCCTATGTGACAATAGGTAAGGTATTTGATGTTTCTAAGTCTCAATTTCCTTGACTGAAATGGCTTTACTTTAACAGTAGCCTTACAGTTTTGTTTGGGAGAAGTTGAATTAAATTAATATGCTAAGTGCCTGGTGAAAATCATAATAATCATAATAACTAATTTCGTGGTGTAGGCAGGTATTCCTGAAAAGAGACTTAAAATGGAGACTTACGTGCAGGAATTTTATTGGGGATTGTTTTTGGAATTAACACCTGTGGAAGTGAAGGAAATTGAGCTACGATGTAGTCACAATAAAAAACTCAGCCTGTCTTCTGGAGAGCTTGGGAGCTGGGAAGGCCTTTAGAGTTGTCTCAAATCATGGCAAGGGGTCTGGTTCTTTAATTCCAGCATCTACTGGTAATTGGATAAGGAGTCGTCCTGCAGAGCAAGCATGGTCTTGGGTGTCTTCATCTGAGGGCAATTTCCCACAGCTGAAGCACTGACGAGTACCAAAGTACAGACATGGATAGCACATTACAGTATTCAATAAGCTATTCTTGCCAGGAGTTGTGGCTCATGCCTGTAATCCTAACACATTGGGAGGCCAAGATGGGCTGATTGCTTGAGCTCAGGAGTTCAAAATCAGCCTGGGCAACATGGCAAAACCTTGTTTTTACAAAAAAAAATTAGCCTGGAGTGGTGATGTGTATCTGTAGTCCCAGTTACTTGGGGGGCTAAAGTGGGAGGATTGCTTGAGCCCAGGAGGTTGAGGCTGCAGTGAGCTAAGATCAGGCCACTGCACTCCAACCTGGGTGACAAAGTGAGACCCTGTCTCAAAAAAAAAAAAAAAAAAAAAAAAAAAAAAAAAAAAAAAAAAAAGAGACAATTCTTGGCATTTCTTGGATCCACTTCCTGGGAGCAACTCCTTCACTGTTCTGTTGGTTGTCTTTTCCTGACGAAACTTAAAAGAAGAGTGTTAGTTGTATGAACATCAGACACTGCTGCTGTAGTTGGTCTTGAGTCTGCAACTGATAATCATTCTCTCCCATCTCTGTCATTTTAAATTCCCTTGGTTAGCACATGCAGGTTTAGATGACTTATCTTATGGTGATGAGCCAGAATCTCATTGTCAAGAGGTCTGAACTCGTTGTCACCATACCTTTATCCATCTGTGGTTACTTTATTTCTTCATTTACCATCAAAATTGGCAAGGGATATCAAGACACACCCAGGTGGATCACATGAGTACTGAACATATTCCTTCCTGACCCTAGTGTATGACAGCAACTCTCTCTACTCCCGATGACCAAGGTTAATTATCCCTACTAGCACAGTAATTTCTTTCTTTGCTCTTGGTGTCCTGACACGCAGAGACCAAAGTGATCAGGCAGCAACTGCAGCTCAAAGGTTAGTATAATGTCTCCTGCTGAAAGCACTTCCCTTTAGGTATTACAGTCCCTAAACTTGCAGGTATGGGAAGCACAAGTTTCCCAAGCCAATAAAAGTAATGGTAACAAGACCATTCCTGTTTTCTTTCCTTGGGTCTTGGACCCAGGTATTCTAAAATTAAAGACAGAGGACCTTATAATGGTCGTTGGTTTAGGTTATATACTGCATCATGAAGCATCCTATTTTATGAAGGATAGGGTCTTATCTTCACAGTCTATCATCTCCAAGCTGGCTGTAATTGCACTATTCCATTATTCTATCAGGCCAGCTGGGTGGAGCAGTATGTTATAATAACCAATGGCTCCCATGCCATGTGCCCACTACCACACTTCTTTACTCTAGAGTGCTCCTTGGTCCAATGTGAAGTCATGTGGGATCCTGTGTTGGTAATCAAACTCTGTGCACTCTCAGCTAATGGTGGTGGGTGAGGTCCTGCAAGCAAGAAATGCAAGTCCATATTTAGAATGCATGTTGATTCTGTGTAAGATGAGTTGTTGCCCCTTTCAAGGAAGAAGGGGTCCAATATTGTCAACTTGCCACTAAAATTGATGTCCTTGAGATACGATACTATACACAAGTTGGACTCTATTCCTTGCGAGCTGGACATTTGACAGTGGAAATAGCTAGATAAGCTTCAGTGAGGGAGAGCTCAGGCTTTTGGTCCCGTGCAGATTGTCCATTCCTTCATCAGGCTATTCATGCATCTATTGTGCAAGTACTGGGGCTGCTGATGAACAGTCTGGCTAACATCAGCTGACTAGGTCATTCATTCTCGTTTCTTCTTCTACTCTTCCAGCTTTATCAAGGTACAACTAACAGGTAAAATTGTATGTATGTGAAGTATACAATGTGATGATTTGACACATGTATATATTATGAAATGATTACCACAATCAAGTCAATTAACACATCCAGCACCTCACATAGTTACTTTTGAAATTTTATTTTGGTGAGATGCTAAGATCTCTCTTAGCACATTTCAAGTAAACAACACAGTACTATTAACGAGAGCATCATGCTCATTAGTCCAGGTTAGAATGTATATGGTCTCATAACTGATTGGATTGTTTACTATAGACTCTGAAGGAATCTGTAGCTTGGTCTCCAACATAGTCACTGCTTCTTGATCTATTCAGTCTAACTAACATGATATCATTGATATAGTAGACCAATGTCATTTTCTTCAGAGTATCCATATGGTCCAAGTCCTTTGGACAGGAAAAGGGAGATTTAACATAGCCCCAAGGAAAAGAATATATGTAAATGACATTGTGTGTATCAAATGAATATGAACTGTTCCTGATCTTTCTAATAGGATTAGAAAAAAAAATTGAATTCACCAGATTAGTGGCCATATATAATAGAATGTATCTGAGGCTTTATTAATCTTCCCTAGCAAATACACCATAGCTGGTAAAGCAGACACAATTTAGGACTGGTTGAATTTTTAACAGTCCATTGTCATCCTCCATGGTTCATCCCTTACCCAGTTTCCAGACCTGTGCCTACTTTATTCACTTAAAAAAGGTAAAAAGAAGCAAACATTTTAATAACTACTATATGTGCTCTCAGCTTCCACCCCAACCTTAGTGCTCATTGCAATAATTGCTCCCACCATGCTGCTTCTGTTATTATTTCAGCCCTTATCATCCCCACTGTTATCAGGAAGGACAGTTTTATAGACACATCTCCTATCATTGGCCCTGGCCTATAGAGGACAGCTATTATTGAACTTCTCAATGGTACTAGTTCTCCTCTCACCTGCACATTCCTTATCATCTGCCCTCATGAAATGTATGCACTGCACATGACCATTACTCTCAACTTTTCTTTATTTCTTCTTCCTCATCTGCCAGAATACCCTGATAAATATACTTTACTTAGCATGGGCCATAACTTTCAACAAACTTCCAAGAGCTATCTTAGCAATGTATTATCTGCATCTCCCAAGGTCATTTTCTAGGGCATTAAGTGCTATGTGGTGGCTGACTGTTTCCACATTAATCAACTCCTCCTAATCCAATTTTATATTCTACCCTCCTTAATCCAGCATCCTCAGAATTCAATTTTGTACATACTGCCCTGCCATCTGTTGGTATATGTTGGTTAGGTCCTGTCATGCCTTTGAAACATAGACTCTTTCCTTCTTTAGCAGACTGCAGTCCTTCCCTGGCTGGGTTATGTTGAGGCTCAATTTCAGTTACAGTAGTTCCCCTTATCCCATGGTTTCACTTGGGCTTCAGTTACCTGAAGTCCCAAAATATTAAATAGAAAATTCCAAAAATTAATAATTTACAAGTTTTAATTAAGTTGCACACCATTCTGGGTAGCGTAATGAAATCTTACTTTGTTTCTTTCTGTTCCATTCAGGACTTGAATGATTCGTTTGTCTGGCATAGTCCCACTTCATATGCTGCCCACCTGATGGTCACTTAGTAGCCTTCTTGGTTATAAGATTGACTGTGTTAGTGTCCTGGTGTATTCAAATAACCCTTATTTTACTTAATAATAGTCCCAAAGCATAGTGGGATAGTGATGCTGGTATATTATTATAATTGTTCTATTTTATTTTTAATTATTGTTTTTAGTCTCTCACTGTGCCTAATTTATAAATTAAACTTTATAATAGGCATATGTTTAGAAAAAACTTTAGCATATATGAGGTTTGGTACTATCTGTGATTTCAGGGATCCACTGAGGGTGTTGGAACATATCCTCCATGGATAAGAGGGGCCTACTGCATTACCTGAAAAGATATAATGGGAGGTAGATCCTGAGAAGCAGATGGATTGTGCTGCAAACACACCTATGCATAATTTTCAGACAATGGAAGAGTACTGTCCTTGAACAGGGAAGGTGGGCCACTTTTTCTGATCTAAAAAGCTCTGGAGAATCTGGAGATTCAAGACATTTTCATGCATCAACACAATATCCCCACTTCAAGTCCATCATCCCACTGCTTCACGTGTAGGGTTCCTATATTAGCCTTCCAGAAATGATCTCTTTTGGAACTCTGTTACTCTTATAAGCCCAATCTTCAGTTTTCTCTGCCCTCTGGCTGCAGGAGCTAAGAATCTTCTTTTTATAAGTTTCAAAGGAGGCTCACTGACTTTCACACTTAGTCTTTAAGTGGTGAATAACTTAAAACTTTCCTTTCCCCCAATATATCTATTTCCCACATCAATAGCCATATAATTTGATAGTCCTTATAACCAATATTTCTCAAACCTATGACATATTGCACTTTTTAAAGTATATTCTCTTCTACCAATATTTGCAGTTACTTATCTATTACTGTATAACAAATAACCCTCTCACCCCCAAAATCAGTGCCTTCAAATAGCAATAAACATTTACTGTTTCCCATAGTTTCTTTGGGTCAGGGATTCAGGAATGGTTTTGCTGGGCAGTCTCTAGCTCAGGGCTGGCCATGAGGTTCCGTTCCATGTCAGTCATTCCTGTACTTGTTAAAAGGTTTGACTCAAATGAAATATCCACTACTACATACCTGGCAAAATATTCGAGCTGTTTGGCTAAGCCTCAAGGTCTCTCTACAGAGTTGTTTGAGCGTTCTTATGATATGGCAAGGGCCTTCCTCCCCAGAGAAAGTGATCTAAGATGCCAATACAGAAGCTTCCATGCACAAATACACACCTCAGAAGTCACACACCATTACTTTGGCAGTATTCCATTAGGCATATGTAACGTGCAGGAGAGAACTACATAAGGGCATGAAAACCAGGAGGCAAGGATCACTGGGGACTGTTTTAGAGACTGCCTGTCACAGCATCCCATCCAAATTTACAGCTCATGAAAATTTTAACATTCATACCACTTTTACGAACCAGTGATCACTGGCGTTCTCCTTATACACATTTGATGGGGTCCTCATTGCCAGTTGGCCAGCAGTGATCTACTGCCAAAATTTCATTTTTGAGTCTGCTTCCTTGGATGAGTCTTGGCACCAAGTGACAGATTTCCTGGAAAACAGACTCTGATGAAGAGATTTACATGTAAGAAGTGTATAGAAGGTGCTGTCAAATTTAACATTTGTGTGGAGGAGGGGCATTGAAAGCAAGATTGCACAGAGGGAGAACTGAATTTTTATGCATTTATATCAAATACCTCAACTGATATAAGAGAAATTCTGTGACTGGATTGGCCCTTTAGAGTTGTCCTGAATTAAGACAAGGAGAAAAACCTTTATAACATCCCATCAACCAGTAATTAGATAGATAGGATATTATAAGTAACGTAAAATATAATATTATAATTAATATCCTATCAATCAGTGATCTACCTATCTTCCATTATCTCTCTCTCTATCCACCAGAATTTTACCACTTTCATCACTTCCTATTACTCTTGTCCAATGCACCGCAGTACCTTATCATGGCCCACAGTACCCTTATGATCTGAACCCCAGTTACCTCTCTAGACTTCTCTCTGACCACGCTCCCTGTAGCTCACTCCCCTCTAGCACAAATGCCACTTTGACAGGCCACATCTGCACACTTCATCTTAAATACCACCTCTAGACACTCTATCTTCTTATACTACTATATTTTCTTTCATAGCATGTTATCATTCAGTATTATATTAGACATATATTTATTTATTTGCTATATGTTTATCTTTCACACTAGATTGTGCTCTATGGAAGGTCGTGGTTTTAAAAAAATTCACCATTTATCCCCATTACCTAGAACTTTGCCTGATGTACAGCGTGGGCCTGATAAATATTTGTCAAATGAATGCATAAATTCATTATTAACTTCTTGGTGTTATAAGATATTGTACCAATGACCTTTGTTAGAAATATTTGTGGGTTATGATTAAACTGATGAAACCACAGACCTCTTTTTATGTTCAGAATTGTCTTCTCTGAGTTAAATTTGGCTTGAATTTTTAAGACAAAAGGCAACATTCTGTTTTCTAAGTGGCCCTATTTCCTTTTGCATTGACATCCATTTTGGAACACCTATTGTACTGTGAACTTTGCTCTTCTGGAATCTATTGTTTGGCTTTGCATCAGCATAGAATCTCTTGGAATTAAAACAAAAGAGATTTGAAAGCATAGCGTATCACCCCATTTTCCATGGCTGAATTTCAACTCTTGGCATCTGAAATCTCAGGTATTCCCAAGACCATTCTGATCTAGGGACTGTCAGGAACCCTGTTCTCTCCATAGTCTCTCTGCTACACAGCTTTGTTATTGTTCCTTAGTGTAAATGCTGGGTGTTAGGAGAAATGAAGAGGAGCAAGGTCACTAAAATTCATTTATTCCTATTTGGTGTGTGATTTATGAAAATCTAAGTCTTTCTGTTATTACTTTGAAATGTTTATCCAAGTTCAAACAATATTTACCTTTGAGACATACAACCTCTGTAGCAGCAAATCTACAGAGGTTACGTGCACCTCTGCTCTAGCATTTATCCAAAGCCACATCCTTGTGTCTCTCTGAAACATCTAGGAGATTCCCTAGGAGATTCATAGATAGGAGAGAAAACACTATTAATTTGTAAGTCAAGTTCACAAATATTTAAGAGTTTTACAAAATTTAGCCAGGTGAGGTGAACACTTCAATTTTTTCATTTTTTTCCCTATTTTTGTGTATTTGATTAACCATGTTATATTACTAGAATGTAGTCGAATGTACACTCTATGAGAGCAGGGATTCATTTCTATTTTTTTCACTCTATATCTAAAATATTTAGAACAGTTCCCAGCCTATACAGGTGCTTGATACATAAATTTCTTTTTCCCCCTTTCTTCCTTCCTTCCTTCCTTCCTTCCTTCCTTCCTTCCTTCTTTCTTTCTTCTTTCTTCTTTCTTGCTTTCTTTCTTTCTTGTCTTGCTTTCTTTTCTTCTTTCTTTCTTTTTCTTTCTTTCTTTCTTTCTTTTCCTTCCTTTCCTTCCTTCCTTCATTCCTTCCTTCCTTCCATTCCTTCCTTCCTCCTTCCTTTCCTTTCCTTTCCTTCTTTCCTTTCTTTCCTTCCTTTTCCTTTCCTTTCCTTCCTTTTCCTTTCCTTTCCAGTTTCCTTTCCTTTCCTTTCCTTTCTTTTCCTTTCTTTCCTTTCCTTTTCCTTTCCTTTCCTTTCCTCCTCTCCATCCCACCCCCACCCCCGCTCCCTCCCTCCTCTCCCTCCTCCTTTTCCTTCTGTATTTCTTTCTTTTTTCTTTCCTGGTTTCTTTCTTCTTTTTCTTTCTTTCTTTTTTTTTTTTTTTTTGGTCACCCAGGCTGGAGTGCAGTGGCATGATCCCAGCTCACTGCAACCTCCACTTCTTGGGTTCAAGTGATTCTCATGCCTCAGCCTCCCAAGTAGCTGGGATTACAGGTATGCACCACCTGGCCCAGGTAATTTTTGCATTTTTACTAGAGGTGGGGTTTTACCATGTTGGCCAGGCTAGTCTCGAACTCCTGACCTCACGTGATCTGCCAGCTTCAGCCTCCCAAAGTGCTGGGATTACAGGCATGACCAACCAAGCCCAGCCATGATACATAAATTTATTGAAAGAATTAAGATTGTATGAATTTGATATCTCTTTATATCCATGTTTATATGCTTGCATGAATTTGATATCTCTTTATATCCATGTTTAGTTATACAAAACATAAATAAAATTTTTATTACTTTTATTTTTTTGTGCAGAAATAATCTAACCCTTTTAGAAATATGTTCTTGATTTTAGAAGTTTTCACAGAGCATCTTGCCTTCCCTAATCAAGGTTTGAGATTTCAAGAAGTATGAGCCTTTCATCATCTCCAAAAATCTAAGAAAATTAGGATTTCACATCTTTGGAATGCCTGGTATTAGATCTAGGCTTACCATTAATTCATTTTCTCCACAAATATTTATTGACTTATATTTTATGTCAAACACTACCCTCACCTAGAAGGCAGTAGCAGTTGTTTTCATTGATCTTATACTCTGGTGAAAAAGCTAAGCATTGAACTAGCGAATTCAACTAAGATGAATGTTGCTGTGGGAGCAAACATTCAAAGAGGTGACCTCCCTGAATAAATATACTTAATTTGAAATTCAAAGGCTGAGTTGAAGTTATCTAATCCAAGGGTGGTAGAACAAAGTGTTTCTGATAGAGGAAGTGGCAAGCTAAAATGTCTCGAGGGGATAGAAATTTTGGTGTATTTCTATTTTTGAAAGTAAATTTTATGGTCTAGAGCTCTGAGAGCAAGAAATGAAGTGGTATATGGTGAGGCCAGAGAGTATGGCAAAATCCAAACTCTTGGTCTTGAACAATATTGGGTTCTTGAACAATATTTGTTTTTAAATCTGACAAGCTTTGTTTTAAACAGTGGATGACATGATCAGAATTGGTTGAAAAAGTTACTCTACCTTTAGTGTGGAGAATGGTGTTAGAATGACCTTGAGAACACAACTTAGACGTCCTTTAAAATATCTTGCCTGAGAAACAATGGTGACTTGGAGTAGGATGGCATCAATAGAGATGAAAAGTCTAGGGAACAATGGACTATTTAGGAGACAGAATTGCCAGGACTTATAAAGGGTGGGATTTGGCAATTGAAGGAAAGGGCAGAGTCAATAATAACTTTCAGATTTTTGGCTAGGACAGTGGGCTAAATGGTGGGCACATATACTAAAATGGGAAATACTTGGCTGGTTAAATGGTAGTGCCCCTTTTCCTAGCACTTGGCTGACGGTCTTGACCATTTTGTCACTGGTACATCTAAGCTGCTTGGCACAGCAAATTAGAGCAAGTATGAGTAACTGGACTCAAAAGGAATTGATGAAATTTTGTTGGGAGAACTTGAACTACAAAGACCCAAAAGTGACAGAGAGATGTTGTTGGATATGGAAATGCTATGGGAATATAAAGATGATATATTGCTGCTGCTGTGGCAAACCAGAGCCACATGCAAGTTAAAATTAGGAGGAGGCAGGGAAACCAGAGCTCTTACAGGGTAATCCATTCTGTAGAGATAAATGCAGCAGACTTAAAGAGAGCAAGGGAGAGAAGAGACTATGTGGTTTCTGAGAGAAAGAGGAAGGGGGAGGGAGGAGATGACTGACACTATTTTGTTTTTCATGAAGCCTGACTGCACTGACTACAGTTGAGTTCTGAAAATGTCTCCTTTATTTTTCAATGATCTACTTTTTAAAATAAACTATGTCAGAATGGGGTTTTACTCACTGCAACCATTTGATGTCTGTCCCAGATATTCTCATAAGGAAGAAGATTCCTATTTAATATACCAGTTGATACATTTTTCTTCTCTATATAAAGCTGCATCTTTCTTTACACAACTTATGTGCAATGGTCCTTGGGAACCACATTGAGTAATTTAAATTACTTTACTATATGTTTTCATTAAAAATCATAGGGCATCTCCTCTTCAAGTCTTTTTCTTCACACAAAACATCCATAGTTACTTTAAATCTTCCTAACATGATTTAATTTTCAGACCTCTCCCCAATACTGTCACATTCATCTGAATATCTTATGATTTGTAAATGCTTTTAAAATAAAGGACCCAGAGTTAAATGCAACACTTCATATATGATTAGGTAAGCTCAGAGTAGCATAAGACTATCACTGTCCATTGTAATTTTGCAGCAACTATTTCTCGTTTCAGAAAATTCTTGTATTTGTGCTTTTTTAAAGCATAAATATGCTTCTAGAAAAAATGCCCTTAAAATAAATTCTTTGATTTAAGACACTATCACTTGGTAAAATAAAAATATTCTTGTAAGACACGTAATGACATTGTTATTACAAGCTACTTATGCCTTAGCTTCTGGCCTTTCCAAGGAGCCAGCTAGAAGATATCTCCCTATCAAAATGAAATGTAAAATATTATACATTTTGAGAGAACAAGATCTCCTGAGCCAGACCACACCCAGTAATGCGTGGAAGTGGGGTAGCAGCTAAGCTTCTACATAAATGAGAATACTGGTGGATTGAGTAGGTTTGGAGGAGGGATCAATACAAGGAAGGATAGTCAATGAGAGCTGAAAAGGTATTTGAAAAGCATCAGTTATAGGTAGCGGTTCTCTGCTGACAATGCATTTTTCAGGGCTACTAAGAGATAGATCCTTTCTTCAGATTAATCCAGGAGTGGAAAGTAGAGGGCATGCAATTTCTGTTCTTCTGGTCATGGTGACTGCTCATGACCAGGGAGAATAGGAAGAATGCAGCAAAAATCTTTAAAATGTCATCATTGGTTAGCTGTAGATCTATTGGTCTCTGCAGCCAGGCCCCATGAACTGGGACACCGTTCTAAATATATTAGATTAGGTGATACTTTAATATCTGATCCTGGAAAGGCCTTATAGAGGAGAGTCAATAACTGTTAAATTTCATTTTTTTTAATGTGTGGGAAATTGAGAAGTAAATGTGAGAAGGCTTTTTCCATAGTTACAGATGACTCCAGGAGCAGAGCCAGGCATAGACACCTCTTCTTCAAACATAGTTCAATTTCCAGTCATGCTGAACCCTGCCAATTTCAAACTGATCCTATGTGTTGGCAATCTGTCCACACACAGTAAATGATCATGCAACACACCTTCTGCAGTGCGGCGTTAGCATTGGCATGTGTCAGAGGTTACCTCAACTGTGGCTGAAGCTTAAGACACAGAGTTTTCTCACTGTCTCTCTTAGCCAGATTTGCCTGGGAAAAGAAGTGCTTTGTCAAAATAAGGAAAGAATGAAAATAAGATATTTTCTCACATCTTCTCAGGTCTATCTTAGAGACACATTCTGGAGCTGTAGGTTTCATTTCGCTTTCATAAGATCACAATGCTTAATCTCAGTAGGGTTATCAGTTCTGTCAGGTATTATAAACCCTCCAATCAAGGCAGTGGGAACCAGTGTTTCTATTTAATACCCGGAGAAATGGTGGAAGTCAGCGATTGATACCAACACAATGATGGGAAAAAGTGTCCAGAGGTGCTACTCACATAATCTCATTTTACAACATCTTGAAAATTCAATAGAAAGGACTCCACTAACAATACCATTACACACTACTGATTATTGTTCTCAAATGTTCCTAAAGCTCTAAAAGCATAACTTAACAATAAAAATGCTCTATAAATACATCCTAACAATGAACGTAACTGTATTTTTTTCCTTTAAAAACAAAAGCACAGTGTTAGTCACAAGTCATATAATTTTACTTAAGCAATTTCTTGGCTAAAAGTGCATTATCATTTTTAAAACATTATCTAAATCTAAATCTAAGTATAAATAAATGAGCTATTCCTTGACGTTAGAAAGTGTTTCCAAATAATTTAGAAAAGGTGAAGAATATTGCATCTTGGATTAACTACTACTTATTTAATATGTGGTCTTTATTTTAGATATATTTTGCTTATCATGAGATTTGTCTTGTTTGCAAAACACTTGGAAAAAATAAGCAGAATTTCCTTGCAAAAAACATATATAGTTTAAAATTTCCTTCTATTTGTGTCTATGATTCTTAGTTTTATCTTTATCCATTAAGATTTTGGAATAGCATATTTTCAAATCAGTTAAAATTGTAGGAAGTTACTGCTATATCCTGTCCAAAAAATAAACAAATAAACAGCTGAGAACTATACATGCAAAGTACGTGTTAGCTCTTGAAAAAAGATTACAAGCTAGTTTAGAAAAATATATTTTGTGCTTCCTGTTTGTACTCACATCATGGAACAGAACAGTCTACATTACCAAGAAAAACTGCCAATATTATTTCCCTAAGAGTGTTATAGTATTATATTCTGCAATTGAAAGAACAAATAAGTAATTTCTGACTTAATATCGATACTAAAATATCTAGCATATTAATCTTCTAGTTAATAGTTCTAAATTTTAAATTATTTGAATGTTTTGACAACAGTGAACCATAAAAGTAAGAACATCCTTAAAAGGTTTTCAAGACTATTAGGAATATCCGTGTACTTTAAAAAACTTCATATTTATATTAAACCCATTTTTAGAGTGATCATGTAGAATTCTTTGAAATTTATTAAGACTTAAACAATGTTTATGCAAATTATAATATATGAAGTGTCGAAAAATTAACAAATAAAACCTGTATTTTTATTTTAATAATGTCCTAATATTTTATATTTTATATTTTAAATCCTAATATTTGTATGAGCTGATGTGTCATTCTTAAATATATCCAGATATCTTTTTTCACAGCTATATTATCAAGAAAATTTCTAAGACCTGTGTTTTCTACTATAATATTCCGAAAAACGTTTCTGCTTTCATTTTGTTTTAATTCTTTGGAAATGTTATTTTAGGCTATATTCTTAGATGGTAATTTTATGTATTCAGTCAGATTTGTTTACAGTTTTTATAAACAACATTTATTGGAGAATGTAAGAATCATCAGAAGAGAAAGTTTTAACTCCCTCAAACATAATAAAATGATCAAACGTTTGGAATAGAAACAAATTGTAAAAATGTGTCTTAACTGAGACACATTGCCCTAAGGAACCATGCCTTTGTGTTTGATGATTCTTCCATAAAGCTGAGTTTATTTTTAAAAATTGACCCTTTTAATGTAAGAAAGTTGATGGAGAAAGAATTTCACTTACGAGTTTTTCCACTAGACACTATAAAACTCCATCATAGCACCTTGCATTTTTGGCATCTGCAATTGAAGCCCACAGCTGAGTGTTGCCAGATCTTATTCTGAAAAATGGGGTTGTGTCTCTAGGATGCAAATCATCTGGATGAAAATTCAAGTAAAATAGAAAAACCTGCTTGGTCATAGAGGCCCTATTTGAGTTGAGCAGTGAGAAGATCAAAACCTCAATGAGACCTGCAGGAAGTTATGGGGAGAAAAGATCAAGAAAAGAGAGGGGAAAGAGGAAAAGGCAACAGCAAAAAGAGATGGAAAAGAAAGCTAGGTTTGGTTTGGAAAGACAGATTGCATCACATGCTTCTTGGTGCTGTTTCACTCAAATAATGTTACCTTCGCCTCAAATACGGAGATACCTTGTCTACAATGTAGACTGTGTGATCATGTTGGTTGGAAATATTTTGACAATTGATTAAAATTTTTATTTTTCCTTTAAATAGCTAGGGACATTTTAACACCATTTTCTTTGCTGAAGAAATTGAGATTATTGCATATTAATAAAGAATAATTTTCTAAACCAGATTTGAATATTTAAAAAAGATATTAGAGTAAAACTTTAGTTAACTTGAAAATGCAAGTGGGAAACTTTTTGGAGAGCTGGATCATCCCTGATGACTTTTAATTAAATAAAAACTTAGGACTTTTCTGTTTCCAAATATAATGTTTATAATGTAAAATTATTCTTTATTTTTTCCATTTTATTTATAGATACTGTATTTACTCAAACTTTCCTTTTACAAGGTTTTATATTAAAATTCTAATGAACTATATACTCACTTTACTGAACAACTCAGTCAATCTGGAAAGTAAAAGCATTCTAGAGAGCTCAGCATGCTTGGGTGGTGCTTATGAAATTCAATTTTGTATGTGCTTTATCTTTCTAAGGACGATTATTCAAAACCAACGTTGTAACCAGCAGGAGCAGAGGAGTGTCATAAACTAAGGAATTCTAAATAATTCATGGATGTGCATGGAAATAATGTTTTAAAACTGAAGTCAGAAGCAGCTGCTACGAGAAGGGTTTTTAAAAAGAGTCACAGACAACGGTCATATTATTTCAGGTTAGCTCACACCATTGTGTACATTTACAATGCAACGTCTGTATGTTTCCATTTGTTTGGGAAAGAAAATTTAGGAGATTTAAAACACACAAACACAGCAAATATAAAGAATCTCTCCAGTTCTTACAGACAGTATGTGTGTCTCAATAGTAGGAAACACTGTTGTGCTGGCAGAATCTACTCTAAAATATAATTCTGTATTTTTTAAAGTAAATCTAAACCTTGGATCTTAGGCCAGAGAGTCCCTATTCAAAGAAGTAAGTACAAAAATAGACAAGTTATTACTTTTCATCTTCCTCCTTTATTTCACAAATGCCCCTATTCTGACATAGGATTAGGATAAGGGTCATTGCAGATGGTTGGCAACAAATACAAAACTAGTCATTATCCAGGTAAGTCATTCACAATTCTAAAACTGAGCAATTATAAAGAAGCAAATTATTTATTATTCAGAATCTCCAGGTTAGAAGTGTGAATGTAGTAATGGAAAAAGGAAAGTAATCAAAACTGTATGAGGATAAATACTCAAGTAAAAGAGAATATTATTTAAGATCTCATTTGGAAAGGAGATAACTGATCACTATATGAGTGGAACCATTCATCTTCAATTTACTTAAATTGCTTTTACTACAGGCTCCCATTTCATGGCAGAACTGTTGTTCTAGCTCCCTGGACTGACATGAAGATAATACTTATAAATATATTTCCCACTGGATTTAGATATTAGAAGAATCTAAACTACCCTAACTTTTCAAATAAAATAATGAATCAGTGAACAAAATGCTTTGTGAAAATAACTCAGTAATGTCATAGATTAAATAATACATTCTTGATAGTAATTTTTATATTAATATTTTACATTCATTTATGTTAAATATTTTCTTGAGTGATGGTAATGTTTACCCTGTAACAAAAGCAAATTATCCATCCTTAAAATTTGGGAAAGAACTAGATTCTTATCTCTTAAAACTCAGTATAAATTACCCAAATGTGGTAATTTGGAATCTCTTTTTCTACATAGTAGTTTGACTTGTTCCCCCCTGTTTAACCAAAATATAAAACAAACTTTTATAAATGTAAAACTTTTACATTTATAAAAGTATATTATGAGATGTCTTAAAAAAGATATTGAGAATGCTAAAATAATTTATATTGTTGAATGCTAAAATGGATTCTAATATTTTAAGCAGCAGTTATTGCTAATCAGGATTTAGATAGATTTCCTAATGCACATTGCTAGGTTACTCTAAAATATTGGCCTTGTTTTAACATGGAGCTATGTATAGTCATAAGATTGCAAATAAGCAAAATTCAAGTTACAACTAACTTTTAAAATATATACCCCAAATTGCCATTTTTTCTTTTATGCTTTTTTCTTTAGTTACCCAAGGTACTGTTCTCTGCTTTTACTTAGTATTGGTCTGATACCTTAAAATGTCCTCTGTGAAGCTGATTCAAATCAAAGTTAAATATTTCATCTGGTCTGTGACCTCCGTTAATCAGCTCTTCCGTTAAATTGCAATTTAAAGCAATACCGCAGTCTCCCCTGTGAACTGTAGTTCAAGGACAAGAGTCACAATATATACACCACATGACTTCGCAGTAGAAACTTGGTGAGTTGCGAGGATATGGATTCAGTCCTGATTTCACTGAGAACTTAGAACTTCTGTTTTGACTATCTTGCTATTCTGCATTGATTTGCCAATACAAATATATATGTACAGGATGCAAATGCGCAATCTTTTCTTCTTTTCTTTTGTCTTTTATCTTTTTTTTTTTTTTTTTTTTTTTTTTTTTTTTTTTTTTTTTTTTTTTTTTTTGGTCTATTTCTCAATTCTGAAGGTCCCCTCACAGCATTTTCTTCAGTTTACTGAAAGAATGTGACATGAAGGAGAAGCTACTTTGTATGTTTCCTATCATGTGAAAAAAGCTCACTTCCATTTGCACATAGGTCAGGAAGAGCAAGGAGGTTTCATCTCTGTTACCAGCTTTCGTCTCTGAGACAGCTAGCTTGTGAGTTTTGTTGTGAGGTCTCATCCAAGCTCTGAGAGAAAGTGAGCTGTGATCAAGAGAAGATGCCTACCTCTGAGTGCAGAAATGAAAAGTTTCCATTCTAGATAGAGGGGCAAAGTTCTGCAAATGACCAGTTATGCTTTACTGAAAATCAGAAAATAATTTTGAGTTAGTTATATGTCTGTTTCAACTGATCTCTGGCTCTGTCTGAGGAAAATAAATACAGCCTGTAAGAATAAACATCAATAGCTTTAAAAGTCAGAAATCAATGATGGAATAAGTCCTCACTTGGACAGGAGTTAACTAACTTTTGCCTAAAGCTAAACAGAAGAAAATATTCATTTAATCGTGCTTCAGCACATTAAAAAAATTAGTTGACAATTGGTGGTTACTTGGGCTTGGGCTGAGCTATCTGTAGTGAACATTATTTTGATTTTGGGTTGCAGGCACCATAGACAGAAGAACAGGGGCATACCAAAACCAACCAAACAAACAAACAAACAAACACTCCCAAAACAAAACAAGAAAACCAAGTTTATTCAGTCAAAAGAAACATTTATTGATCAAAAAGAAATTTGGGAGCATTTCAAGAAAACGTACATATTCTGAAAACTAGTTATGATTGAACTCTTTATTCGGTGAGATTGAAGATTTTTTCAAGTTTGATTTCTTTCTGGTAGGGAGAAACACTATTGTCTTAGTTTCAGAAGTAAAGATTTACCTACTTCTCCCTCCCCCCACACCCAATGTAAGACATAAGACATTATTCAAGTATTTTGATTATATTTAATGGTTAGAAACATTTTCCATTCCAGGTCTGATTGGTCTTGACGGCTTTGTTGCTTTTTACTTGGAAAATAGCTAAGGAATAGTCATTGCAGTCATTTAAAAAAACATTTCTTTTTTCTAATTGTATTCACAAAGAAAGAAGAGAACTTTTTTTTTCAGAATGGAATATGTAAATTTTGAAATATGCTTCCATAAATTCTGTCACATGTATACAGTCACTATTTCTCATCAGTAGCATATGTACAGATACAGCAGTCCACAAATGTGTCTGATTATTGAGCCCATCAATTTCACTCATACCAAATAGTTTGACTTTATTATTTACATGATTCTTAAAATATGCAGTCTATTGACCACACAAATAAACATGGGCTTTTGGATCAGTATAAAGCCTGGTGTTTATGAACAGTGTTCTTTGTGTTTTTAACAATATCTGGCATATTTAAGCAAAACTCTTTACTGAAACATGGAGCCTGGATAATTGTGTGCTTCGTGATCTATGCTGGGCAGGGGCCCCAACTCTGCTCTTCAGGCAGACAGGAATACAGAAATCTGTTACTGCAGTTTGACATTTTCTTTGAATGATTAGGTCAGTTGGTAACTCTCCACTTCACAGTTCTTAGAAGCCCAGATTTCCCGTTGTAAAACAATATGGTTCTGATTATAGCATTATTGAAATCCAGACATAGTACCTGTGTTCTGCTAGCAGTTCTACTTCTTGCTTTCTTTGTTAACATAAGCAACATATTGACCCTCTCTCCCACTTCTTTGCCTGCAATGGATGAGAAGATTGAGAAACCTAGGGCTTGTGGTGAGGAGAGTGAAGACAGAGTAAATATTACCCACATTTGAAGTTATGGTGCGATGCTCTAAAGTTAGAAGAATAAAATAATAATGTATATTACTAAAAGTAAAAATGTTCTTATTGTGTAGAGCTATGGCTCATCTATTTTGTACTTTAATTGTGACTGTCACCAATAAGTTCAATGTGTTAGACAATATAATTATATTTCAGAGGAAGACCACCAAAGATTTCTAGGTATACCACAAAAAGCCCTAATTCTACCTGATATTGTGTGACAATTCTGGTTTGTGGCACCATCTTTGTTCACCTGACTTATATGGTAACTTTCTAATTAATCTTTCTTCTTTAATTCTTCCTCTCCTATAGTTCATTCCTTACATAGAAACCTGAATTTTCTTTCAAAATTAATGTAAATGAGTTAGCTTCTTTTTCCTGCTGGAATCCTCTAATGACCTCTCATTATACTCTAATCAGCATCCAAACTCCTTTCTGTGACATCAAAAGCTTAACATGAGCTGCGCTTATCATTTCCCTGACCTCAATTCTTACCATTCTTCCTCTTTCACACTATATTCCATGCACAGTGGCCTGGTCTTGTCTTGAAACCCTCAGGCTGGTTATTCCCTCTTCCTGAAAGACTTTTATCCTGCCTCATTACACTACTAACTTCTCATTCATCCTTGGAGTTCCAGATGGTCCATCATGTCACCTCCTCAGAGAACTCTTCCCGGACACCCAGTCTAAAGAAACCTCTGAGGGATTATCTATCATCCTACCTTATTTTATTTCCTTTAGGGCACTCATTAGTCTCTAATATTATCTAGTTGCATTATTGTCTCACATGTACATTTTTTGTCCTTCTGTACAAGAATGTGTGCTCCCTGAGGAAAATGTCTTATTTATTGTGGGCTATTGCCTGGCCTGGCATAGTTACCCAATGGGTGAAGGAAAGAGCAAATTATTGAGTTGATCTAAACTCTCTAGCCAGAATGAAGCTCAGGAAAGATTCCACAGTCTCTGTCTACTACAACCAACTCAGAGTCCATGAATTTTCATTCACTTGTTTCCACAGTTGCTTTAATTTTATGAGAGCCCTACGTTCATTCAGTTTTTATTAGTACCTAGAAAGATAACTGAACACATTCTAGATGCTTGGTCAATATTAATAGAATTGGAATCTTAATATTTTATTTTCAGCAAGTTGAGCAACCATAAACTTGCCATATACTTTATTAACTCTACTAAAAAAGTCAAGCTTGTAAACACAGAAAGAAAATATAGTGATAACACTCCCCCCGTGTTTCATGTCAGCAAGATACTTTTCTATAATTCCTGAAATATGAAGGCTAAGCAAGCTGAAAGTTAAAATAACACTTGGAATTTTAAAGGAATATATTTCAAAGAGTTTTTACATACCACTGCACTGTATCTGTTCACATAGAATTTAAGGAAGTGTTCTTACCTTCCCTTTTCCAGGCAGAATCAATGTTAGGTGACTCATCCAAAGTGAAGGAAGCACCCTGTGTTTCTTGTCCCCCACCCCACTCGCAACCCTTCCCTCCTCATCTCCTGCATCTTTACCTTCCTGTCTATTCACTATTTGAATGTCTTTGCTCTTTTTGGTTCCCTTTAGATTTTCTTAGAAATGGGATTGAAGGTCTTTTTTTCCAACATATTGTTTAAAAGCACACACAAACAAAAGACACGGCAGTGAAAAGAGGGTGATGTTTGGGGAATAGAAAAGAAAGGGAATAGGGAGAGATTGTGGTAAAAATCGGGAGATCCTCAGAAATTCAAGGAACCTTTTTACCAAAGAGGGCAAAGGCCAGTGCTAGATGAATAACTCCTTTTCAGTGTTAGCCAGAAGGAAGATTGTGAATGACTAGTACATTTACTCACCATTATGGCAGTGCTCCCTCTATTGTATAACCGGAACCTCCATATCCTATTTCTAAGCTATCCTGTGAACCACACAGTTGAGGTCATTTAAATGCTCTCGCTATCAAGTACAATTTCATGGGCTGCTAAAGACTATATTTTCAGATGTGATGGATAAAACATAGTCATTTACTTCCTTTTGTGCTCTCATGTCTCCATGACATCATTTTTTATTTTTCTGTGAAGGATAAAATACACTCTTAAGGGTGATAGGGTTGTGGCCAACTAATAAGAGTAGCAAGGATGCCTGTCCTGATTCCACAAACGAGGAAGCATTAAGTACAAGAAAAGGGCAAACACCTAAGGAGATTCAGGCCATTGGTGGTGGGAGGGGTTCTAAGCTGACTCACTGGACTGTGTTGCCTGCACCCACTGCCACAGCCTAACACTTAATTCCCACAAGTAGAAGCAGGGAGAAAATTACAAAACACTGAAATGTGGTTCCCCAAAGATATCTTGTAGACATTTTGTTCCTCCTTGTATGGAAGGGTTAAGTGATAGGAGGAAAATGGGCCTCAAATGTTTGAGAAAATGCTATATAGAGCCAAGTGTGAATAATTAGAGAAAGAGCTTCTTTTTTTTCTTTTAAGATGAAAAGCTGTGGGAGCTGTATGTATTGGTGTATGGAATACCTTTCCAGTTCCAGCTACATCATTCGTGGGCAAAGTACAGAGCCTCAGTTTGACATCTTAAGATGCAGATGACATCTGTATATCTTGCACTTTTATTTTGAGATCTAGTCTATTACTAGCTTTGTAAAAAATATTTAGTAGTTGATAATTTTATAAATTATAGAAGTAATTTAAACATAGTTTAAAAAGATACTTGCTAGTAGTTTATACTGAGAAACATAGTATTCTTTTCCAAATCTGTAGTAACTGGAACTTTCTTCTGTAATTAATTTTATTATTATATCCTCAGCTATACAGAAGGCATATTAAGTAAAGACCCTTCTGAAAGATATCATATTAATTAAGGATTAAATATGGGCCTGTGTAAGAATATGGCCATTTAGAACATCTAGAAAAAGTGAAATAGGTTGAATGTCAGGTCACTGGCCTGTTCGTGGGTAAAAGAGTAGGGGGACTTCCATTTTTTTTCCTAAAAATAAAAGCTGTTTACATTATAAACTATGAAAATCCATTTCAGTTTATTTAAAAAAATGCTAGTTACATTAGCTGCATGTAGACAAAATCTCCATATACCTTGGTAGGTCATTGTTTTGTATTTTTCTTTCATATTGTTATGAAAATATAGACTCACAAATTATATTTTATTAAGCCATGTTTTCATTGCAACTCACTGCATAAGGATTAAATTTTAAACACCTCACAAATTCACCAAACTTACTCTTAAGATTATCTGAGGATTTTCTTCTTCTAACATAGAAGTAGCTTTTTGTGATTTTACTAATTTAAAAAGTAACATGTTAATTGTTAAACAAAATAAGTCAAAGCAAACAAACAATAAAAAAAAAATTCAGAATCTACAAGAAGTTATAAAAAAGAACAAAAGAAAACCTCTGTAAGATGATTACCCAGACATAATTGCTAATTTGGTGTATATCATCCAAATATTTTTCTATGCAGTCATTTGCAATTTTTTCCTAAGTGGAATTATACTACATATAATGTTTTCAACTTTAAGTTAAAATGTTCCATGGCTTTCAATGTCAATAAGTATATGTTTACAATATTTAATGGCTTTCCTAATACCCCATTTGTATGATTATACTTTAATTAATTTAACAAATTCTTCTTCTTTGACATAATTTAAGCTTTTGCTTTCCCAATTATTTTTACTTTAAAATCTATACTCTTAGTAGTCTGATTGTTACCACAGAATAAATTCTTAGCAGTGAAATTATTAGGTTAAAATGTTAAAATTCACATAAACAATTTTTATATGTATATTGAGTATATAATTCTACTCTTGTGAATTGCTTGTTCATAGCCTTTGCCTCTTTTCTACTCTTTGTTTATCTTTCTTTCAGACTGACTCCTCATAGTACTTCATATATTAAGGCTATTGCGAGTCATTTTGCAAATTCATGATTTTAAAATTCATTTTGTAAAATTATGATATCCAAGATTCCAAGTAAAAAATGGCCAAGTTTGTATGAGCAGAAAAGGGCAGGGACATATAAAGAAATAGGTATGGACTTTTGAGAAAGATTCAGGGTATTCCTACATAGTACTTGAAATAGTAGCTAAATTACAACATAAAGGGATAGAATTTGACATTTTAAAAAAGTCCTATAGTTAACATTGTAAAATATTGGCCATACTTTAGAAAGAGACGCTGGAATCTTCTGTGGGACTTAGTAAGTGGGACACATACCTTTTGGCTTGCATAATCCACAGGGATGTGTTGGATGGCCTCTCAATACGTCCCTTTGCCCAGGGTGACTATTGTTTTCCATTTTCACACATGAACCTGAGGTTCCTAAAAGCTCTAATTCAAGATTCTTTTCAGTTAATCTACTGATGTTCTCGATATTGTCGTTCTTAAATTGTTTTTTTTTTTTTTTTTTTTAAAGATTCTAAACCGCATTGCTAAGTTTAAGAACAAATATAAGTAGGTTTTTTTTTTATTCATTTCTTCCTAATAGCAAAAAGTACACACACATAAGTGTGACTATGAGTCATCTTCCTAAGCTTTAATTTCTTACTGCTCTCTTGTGGCCATTCAAATGAACTGTCCAGATGCTTTTTTTTTTTTTAAACAGATCCTATAATACTAATAGGAAAAAATTTTCCAAGCAGAGTTGTTCAATTTTGTTCGTGTAGCAAATTTAGAGTCTGACATTTGAACATTAAGGCCATAAAATAATTAATTTTATTATTAAACACTGGGATAGGGTTGCAAAATAAGAAAGGCCTATAAGCTTCTGCTTGTTTTTTAGTAAAACCAACCACAGTGTTATTCATCTATGGAATCATCAAGATGCTGAAGTTTGAAATATTTCTGGCCTTTCTGAAGGTAAAATAATGCAATTCCCAGCTTCTTCCCTTGCGGTGGTTTTAAGAGTATCAGTAGGTGGCGGGTACGGAGGCTCATGCCTGTAGTCCTAGTACTGTGGGAGGCCAAGGCAGGTGGATCACCTGAGGTCAGGCATTTGAGACCAACCTGGCCAGCATGTTGAAACCCCGTGTCTACTAAAAATATAGCAATTAGCTGGGCATGGTGTCACATGCCTGTCATCCCAGTTACCCAGGAGGCTGAGGCTGGAACCTGAAAGGTGGAGGCTGCAGTGAGCCGAGATCTTGCCACTGCACTCCAACGTGAGTGATGAAGCAAGACTCCATCTCAAAAAAAAAAAAAAAAAAAAAAGAATATCAGTAGGGTCTAAGTTTAGTCATCATAACTTAAAACAGCTTCTTTTTAGGGAAGAAAAGAATTCAAATAATGGCTATACATTAGAGCACAAATAAGATATAGCTAAACATTTATTCTATTGCCTTTTGTTCATGTAATACTGCCTGTAAGTAGAGAGAACCCCAGAATTGTAGTCTCAGCAATGTTAAGAAGACAAAATGAATTAAATGCTTTATTCTTCCAGTCCTGAGTATCAGTCATGCAAACTGTGTTGTTCTCTAACATCTCTAATTCATTTGACCTCAATTCTGTGACTACAGGTATTAAAAATAGCAGCTTTTAAGCACAGTTAGTATTATAGCTACCCTGCCATAATTAGCATATGTGTATTTGTATAGTCAGCCCTCCTGTAAGATGAGATCCATGTTAGGCATTATGCTATAGATATAGAGCTGAACTCAGAGGGTCTAGGATTAAATTCCTTCAACTAATGTATACTGGAGCAGCATTTATGTGCCAGGTCCTGTTATACTATAGTAATCACCCTCCCCCAGAGACATAGCCTCATAGAATTTGTAGTCTATGGTGTAAGACAGACAGAATCAAAGAAGAACATGAAGGAATGTGAAACTACAACAATGAAAAGTGCTATGAAAAAGGATATCAGAGTGGGGGAAATCAGATGAGGCTTTTCTGAGGCTGTGATGATACAGCCAAGATGTCAAGATGAGTAGAAAGAGGAGGGAAAGAGGGGAAGGACCAATATATGCAAAGGCCTTGCACTGAGAGAGAGTAAGAAACTTTTAGTAAAAGGAAGCTATGGTCAATGACTCTGCAGTAAGAAAGCAAGAGGAAATGTGGGATGATTTAAACTTGATATATGTGTGTTTCGTGAGCTCAAGCAGTTAGTTTGTCTTTATTATATTAGTATAAGAAAGTTATCAAAATGCTCTAAATAAGTGATGATAGGCTCTCCTTCTGTTTGTAAAGATTATTCTGATTGATATGTGGGAAGGAGATAGACAGGAGTCAGAGTGATGAGAAGAGAGCCCTTTGAAAGGTATTGCAATAGTCCAAGTGAAAGATAATGGTAGCATTGACTGGAATGAGGAATATGTGAATAAAAGGATATAGAAAGTCTAAACTTTAGGACTTAGGGATGGATTGGATATCAGGGGTCAATGCGACAGAAGTGGCAGAGCTAATTCCTGGATTTATAGCTTCGTAACACACTGAATGCTGTTAATATGTACTAATAGGGGAATACCACAGGTGACCAGTTTAGGGAGAAAGGGTGAGTTTAAGTTGTATATGAGACAGTCAAGTGGAGATGCCAAGAAGAAGGCAGTTTGATATGTCAATCAAGAATTCAGAGGAAGACTCTGTCACAGAAAAATATTTGAGCAAACTTGGTCTTTTTTTTTATCTTTACAATTTTTTGGATAAAGGGAGTACATGTGCAGGTTTGTAATATGAGTAAACTGTGTGTCGTGGGGGTTTGGTATAGAGATTAGTTTGCCCACCAGGTAATAAGTATAGTACCTGATAGGCAATTTTTTGATCCTTTTCCTCCTCCCACCCTCTACTCTCAAGTAAACTCCAGTATCTATTGTTTCCTTCTTTGTGTCCATATGTACTCAATGCTTAGGTCGCACTTATAAGTGAGAACATGTGATGGTTAATTTCTATTCCTGTGTTAATTTGCTTAGGATAATGGCCTCTAGCTCCATCCATGTTGTGGCAAAGGACATGATCTCATTCTTTTTAATGGCTGTGTAGTATTCCATTGTGCATATGTATCACATTTTCTTTATCTAGTCCACTGTTGATGGGCATTTAGGTTGATTCTATATCTTTGCTATTGTAAATAGTGCTTCAATGAACATATGCGTGCATGTGTCTTTATGACAGAATGATTTGTATTCTTCTGGGCACATACCCAGGGATGGGATTGTTGGGTTGAATTGTAGTTGTTTTAAGCTGTTTGAGAAATCTCCAAATTGCTTTTCACAGTGATTGAACTAGTTTACATTCTCATCAGCAGTGTATAAATGTTCTCTTTTCTCTACAACCTCACCGGCATCTGTTATTTTTTGACTTTTAATAATAGCTATTCTGACTGGTATGAGATAGTATCTCATTGTGGTTTTGATTTGCATTTCTCTGATGATTTGTGATTATAGTTTCTTTCATATGCTTATTGTCCATGTGTATGTCTTCTTTTTAGAAGTGACTGTTCATGCCCTTTTGCCCACTTTTTATTAAAGTTGTTCATTTTTTGCTTGTTAATTTAAGTTTCTTATAGAATCTGGATATTATACCTTTGTAGGATAAATAGTTGGCAAATATTTTCTCTCATTTTGTAGGTTGTCTGTTTATTCTGTTAATTTATTTTATTTTTATTTTTTTGTGGTGCAGAAGATCTTTAGATTAGTTTGGTCCTATTTGTCAATTTTTGTTTTTGTTGCAATTGCTTTTAGTGGCTTTATCATGAAATCTCTTCCAAGGCCTGTGTCCAGAATGGTACTTCCTAGGTTTTCTTCTAGGATTTTTACAGTTTAGAGCTTCACATTTAAGTCTTTAATCCATCTTGAGTTGATTTTTGTTTATGGTGAAAAGAAGGGGTCCTGTTCCAATCTTCTGCATCTGGCTAGCCAGTTATTCTAGAAATCAATGGAAGACTGGGATCAAAGAAGAAAAAAATTATTAACATGCAAGCAGTTTAGGCAATAATAAATAACATCTACTATCTATAGCATCTAATGTTTCAGACATTTTCTCAGGGCTTTGCATATATTAACTCATTGAATCCTCCCACTGATACTATGATGTAAAATTATTATTATCCCCATTCTATGCATGAAGAAAGTGAAGTACAGAAAGGTAAAGTGCCTTTCTCGAGATCATGCAACTAGTAAATAGAGGAGTTATGTTTCAAATCAAGGTAGTTTGACTTCAGAGTTCCATGTTTTGTTTACCACTATGCTGTTCTGCCTCTTGAGATAAAGAGAAAAATATATTTTTTACTTTACCAACATTGAGGTCGATCATGACCTTAACGAAAGTTGTTTGAGTGAAAAGACAAAGCCAACAGCCACGCTAGAGTGAACTGTAGAGCCTAGGAGATGAGAAGACGAACATCGTATTTAGATACAGCTATACAAACAGCTTTCAAAAAGCATGGCTCTTAGAAATGTAGCTTCGATCGGGCCCAAGACAGAGTTGTGCCAGGAGAATTCCTCTGAGGTCAGGGCACCTAGGAAGACTCCAAAGACTCAGGTCATCATGCAGTGCATATGAGGGAGGGATTCTGAAATGCACCAGCCACTTAGTTCTCTTTTAGAATGGACAAAAGCATTGTATTGCCTCTGATATTAAATTTTTGAGGAAAGCCAGGCACAGTAGCTCACATCTGTAATCCCAGCACTTTGGGAGGCCGAGGCAGGCAGGTCACCTGAGGTCAGGAGTTGGAGATGAGCCTGGCTAACATGGTGGTGA
Source organism: Rhinopithecus bieti (assembly GCF_001698545.2). Lineage (NCBI taxonomy): Eukaryota > Metazoa > Chordata > Mammalia > Primates > Cercopithecidae > Rhinopithecus > Rhinopithecus bieti. The sequence continues at coordinate 378,037 of NW_016815803.1, read as the reverse complement.
AACCCTGTTTATACTAAAAAATACAAAAAAATTAGCTGGGCATGGTGGCGGTGCCTGTAATCCCAACTACTCTGGAGGCTGAGGCAGGAGAATTGCTTGAACTTGGGAGGCAGAGGTTGCAGTAAGCTGCGATCACACCATTGCACTCCAGCTTGGACAACAAGAGCAAAACTCCATCTCAAAAAAAAAAAAAAAAAAAAAAAAAAAAAAGATTTTCTTTGAGGTCAAAATCTATTTTACTCATCTCATTATCACTTCTATTCCCAATCCCAAGCATTTATTACAGTGCTTTATTTATATTGAGAGCAATGTGGTGGTGCAGAAAGTTCCTCTTTACTGGCCATATCTTTGGACAAATCTCAATCTCCTGGTTCTTCAGCTATGAAAATGAGAAACATCCCCTCTCAGTATTGTGTGTAGGATTAAGAACAAAAATACTTGGCCAGGTGTCGTGGCTCATGCCTGTAATCTCAGCACTTTGGGAGGCTGAAGTGGGCGGATCATGAGGTCAGGAGTTCGAGACCAGCCTGGCCAACATGGAGAAACCCCATCTCTACAAAAAAAGATACACAAATTAGCTGGGTGTGGTGGTGCACACCTGTAGTCCCAGCTACTTGGGAGACTGAGGCAGAAGAATCGCTTGAACTCAGGAGGCAGAGGTTGCAGTGAGCCAAGATCGTGCCACTGCACTCTAGCCTGGGTGACACAGTAAGACTCCATTAAAAAAAATAATAAAATAAAAACACTTTATTAACTACACAATTCTATGCAAATGTTAGTTATTAATATTATAAACCGTCAATGAAGGGACAAAAGAAGGGGAAAGGGAGGGAGACATCCTGGTGTTTGAGAGTTTCACCCGAGTGGAAGAAACATAATTGCATTAAAATTGTGGGCACATAGTAGGTGCTCAATAACTACTTCTTGGTAAATTCATTGTTTTTTCCACTTAGGAAGGACTAGAAGCAACAGCATGCAACCACTGAGGTCAGACAAGAATGATCCTGGCCTTTGCCTGAACACTTCACAGGAGCACATTGGCCAGCAGAGGGGAGGGTCATGGAGCAGTAGTGATAGAGCAGGCATTTAACATAAATATTTGCTGACTGATTGATTGAACTGGACATAGCATCAACATTGCAGCACAAAACTTTTCAACAAGGGATCTGAGGTTTTAGAGGAATGAGCCTGCCAGCACTATGGTAGGCAGACATTTCCTGAAGTCACATTGCAATGCCTCCGATGAATTGCCCACCAATGCCAATTAAATGTACTTGTAGTTAAACCTTCAGGGTGGTAGAAAATGATCTTTAGGACAGCTTAGGATTCACTGAGGAGTAACCAGACTACAATGTTATAGTTTCACACATAATTTGAGAAGGAGATGTAGGAAGATGAAAGGCAGCTGATCGATGTCTACGTGGACTAGAGATTCTTCATTCAGAGCAAGTCTGAGACTGTTTAAATCTTTAGAAACAAGTAAGGGTTGTAGCTCTTTCAGACGTTACACCACGTCCTCTGAAATTTTCCTTAAAGTACACGTAACTCTTTTTTTTTTTTTTTTTTTTTTTTTTTTTTTTGAGATGGCGTTTTGCTCTTGTTGCCCAGGCTAGAGTACAATGGCACGATCTTGGCTTACCGCAACCTCCACCTCCTGGGTTCAAGTGATTCTCCTGCCTCAGCCTCCTGGGTAGCTTGGATTATAGGCATGCACCACCATGCCCAGCTAATTTTGTATTTTTAGTAGACACAGGGTTTCTCCATGTTGGTCAGGCTGGTCTCGAACTCCCGACCTCAGATGATCTGCCTGCCTCGGCCTCCAAAACTGCCGGGATTACAGGTGTGAGCCAGCATGCCTGGTCCTCATAACTCATTAACATACCTTTACAAAGCACCGACTTTTCAAATGAACAAAACAAACAAGAGCAGCGAGAACAATAATGGACACAACAAATAAAGCAAAGAGAAAAATAACACCATTAAGAAAAAGTACCTGTCTATGTTTCAGGACCTGACTGTATTAATGTGAAGTATGCAAAACTATTGAGAATTTTCTATATCAGATCTCTAGAGGAGTCATCATTCCACACGCTTTTGAATTCTAGAACATCACCAGATGTCTCTAACCATTTTCCACATATCTCCAAGTACAAAACTAGGAGGATGCCTGGTAGGATCAGGCACTATATCAGGTTAAGGTCAAATGTGGGGCTTTTACGCAGTTGCTGATAGAGGTAGCCAAAGAGGCTTGTATACTTGGTTTTTTTCTTTTGGAGACACACATGCTATGTTGGTAGGGACCCTTGGGATAGTTGTTTTTTCAGCCTAGGGTTTCACTCGGTGCAAATTCCACTTTGTGATGCGACTTTCTTTCTTGGGACATAAATGCCCTCTAAATTAATTAAAGCCTGGAGGCCTGAAATTGAAAGCTGGCTGCTGCAACATAGTTTTAGATACAAGTTGAATGTAGGACTAAATGTTATGCTTGAAATACAATAATGTGATTAGTTTTAGCCAATACAATTTAAAAGGACTTGTATGTTACTGATGCATGGGCAGTCAAGCCCCCAAATTCTCTGGCAAGAAATCCATGAGTGTACCCAGTTTAGCTTCATGAAGACAGCATTCACATCCCTCCTTGCAGGTGACAGAAATTCACCTAGAACTTACATCTGCTGAAACCCACTGGTGGAAATGCTGCTTCTCCCTAACTGGAGGAATTAAATACAGCTGCTCGTGACACACATGCTTTCTGAAAGGATGATTTCATCACTTTTCTCTAGCAGTGCCATCATGCCTTGCTCAGCCCTGAGACATTCCTTTAGGTTAGTAAGTCTCCTGTTTTCCCCCATCTAGAAAGGAAGTGTTAAAGCTTGCTTTTTTTCTAATTCATACCTGGTGATTCCATATTTTCTGTATGAAGGTGAACTTATTAGCTCATTTCCATTTTTAAAACCAGATAGCTAGATAATTTATCAGGTACACATGCCATTGTCATAGCCAGCTCTGTAATAGATTGAATACTTTCTTTCTCTCTCAAGAAAACATACAAAATGGAAAATGGTAATAATGATGTTATTATAGAGATGACACTGAATCTGTTCTAATTTTTAAAAAAATTAATAGGCATTGGTACTTTATCACCAGTAATCACCAGGAACATAGTTCATAATTGATTATCACCGTGGTTGAGTACTATTTCCTAAGACAAGCGTCTGGGAGAGGTTTGACTCAGAATGAAGAGTCAGACCCACTGATGGGCTTGTGACCCTGTGCTTACTGACTCCTCATAACTTTCATGGAGGAGGCCTCAAGAAATCAGACTGTGGGACTCAGGCAAGAGCTCTGTGCATGTGGAATGCACAATAAGACTCAGGCACGGAAGAGAGATCAGAAGTCTAGCAGACTCTGACTTTCCATGTCCGTCCTGACGTCATTCATTTTAGCTCATTACTCTCAAAGTGTTATTGAATATATTTCTATATGAAAATGCACTTTAGTAAATAATCTGTTCATCTTAATTAAAATTCTATTAAGAACTTAATTATGAGTAAATGCTCTTATAGTACATTTATTCTCATTCCAAAGTGCTCAGATATCCAAGTATTAAACTAATATTTAGTGGATATTTATTGAACATCTAGTACATTCTCAACTCTATCTGCAGATATATCAGAGAGCTGAATAGTCTCAGTCATCACAGTCTGTTTTCTTGTTTGAGAAATAAATATTATAAAGCAATTATAATAAAATGTTGTAAATGTCAATAGAGGGTAAGTACTAGATGCTAAAAAAATAAGTAGCAAAAGGCACCTAATTCCATCTGCAGGGGAGGGTACCATGATTGCCTAGAAGACATGATAACTAAGCTGCTGCTTGAGGGATGGCTAGGAATTAGCCAGGCAAAAGGATCTGAGCTCAAGTTAGAGAGTTCCAGCCAAATGGAATGCCATTAGCAAAGGAGTTAAGAGAGAGATGTAGAAGAAGAAACTGTCTCCATGTCTGGAGTCAAAAATCCAGTGAGGAAGTGGCAAAATTAAACAAAAATCAGCATGTGTAAAACTAAGCCACATTAAGAATTTGGACTTTATCCTAAGGTCAATGGGAAGCCATTGAAAAGTTACATATGTGGGAGTGTGGGAAAATTAGATTTGTATTTTAGAAAGACTGCAGGCTGCACTGTGGAGAATACACATATCCCTTGCTATGCACTTTATTAGATGGTAAGAACTCGCAGTTTTCAACTTAGGAGTGAGGAGACTCGGATAAATTTTATACAAAATCCCTCATCTCGAACCTCTTGCTACTCACAATACCAAACGAATTTAGATAACATAATATCCTTTCCTCTCTGAACTCCTACTGTCCAAACTAAGAAATCAAATAGATTCAGAGAATGAAGAATTTTCTAAGTTTAGATGAGTAACAATGGAGGCTGCGGGGATAATTAAGATAGTAGTAAAGGAAGTTAAGTTGCAATCACCTAAATATTTGAGTGAGATGTAGAGTAGAGCATCAATAGACCACTATGATAGATTTCATTCTGGCAGGGTGGGAGAAACAAGAGTAATGGAGGCAAGGGAGCGAAGGATGTGGCACAATTAATTGTTTGGGTGAACTCAGTGGTCTTTCTACTGCTGTGTTAAGAATTAAGGAGACAGGAGGGCCCTGGCGAGGTGGCTCATGCGTCATCCCAGCAATTTGGAGGCAGAGGTGGGCAGGTCACCTGAGGTCAGGAGTTCAAGACCAGCCTGGCCAACATGGCAAAACACTGTCTCAACTAAAAACATACACACTATATATATATAATATATGTGTATATATATATAAGTATATATAATATGTAAGTATATATGTGTATATATAAGTATATATAATATGTAAGTATATATGTATATATAAGTATATATGTATATATAAGTATATATAAGCATATTATATAAGTATGTATATAAGCATATTATATATAAGTATATAAGTATATTATATATGTACATATAATATATATAGTATACAGATATTACTATATATATATAAAATATGTGTATCTGTGTATATATAGTATTATATATATGTATATAATGTATGTATATATAATGTGTGTGTATATGTATGTTTTATATATACACACATATATATACACACACACACATATATATATAATGTTAACCAGTTGTGGTGGTGTGCACTTGCTATCACAGTTACTTGGGAAGCTGAGGCAGGAGAATCACTTGAACCTGGGAGGCAGAGGTTGCAGTGAGCCAAGATTGTGCCACTGCACTCCAGCCTGAGTGACAGAGTGAGTCTCCATTTCAAAAAAAAATAAAGGAAGTAAGGAAACAGGAACTATTTCTGATGAAAAATGGAATATGGGGATCATAGGATGTAGAATGTTATACATTCTGTTTGGGACGTACAGAATTTAAGATCTAAGTGGGAGATAGAAGTGCAGCTGTCCAGGAATCAGTTAGATATTTGAGTCTGAAGCTAAAGAATGAGGTCTGAGCGAAAGATACAGAAATTTTAGCTATTGGCTTATAGATGGTGTAGGAGAGACTGCTAGTTGTCTGCTAAAATCCACCCTCTTCCTGAGGATATGCCCAGCTGAAGTCACTTATTGGAGCTCTCCTGATGGAGCCTTGTGGTCATTTGGCCACATATTTACCAGTGGATTGTGGACAGATGTGACATATGTAATTACATGTCATTTCTACCCCTGAGAGTTCTTATTTTGTTTCCTCCCTCAGGACCCTGAATTTAATAGCAACACAGCTGCAAACAGCATCCACTGATGATGTAGGGATGCAGAGCAGCAGGAGAAAAGAAGCTGGGTCTCTGAGTGACTGTGTGGAGTAGAGCTGCCCTGCCATCCTGAACAACATATCCGTTGACTTTTAGGTGAGGGATAGATAAACTTCATTCTTTAAGCCATTCCTCCTTTTTTTATGGTAGCTTTTTTTTTTTTTTTTTTTTTTTTTTTTTTTTTAAGGTATCTTAGCTTTCATCCTAGACAATAGAGATGGCAATCCTAAGACAGTGCATTAGATACCCCAGGGAAAGAATGTAGAGTGAGGAATAAAAGATGACATGATAGGATTTTGTGAAACATCAATATTGAAAAAATAGAAGGTAAAACCTGAAATATAGGAGGAAATCAATGAGTGTGTGTTTTCATATAAGCTGGGGAAGGAGAGTTTCTGGAAAAGAGAGTGATTTTAGGGTCAAATGATTCCTGTAGGTCAAATAAAAACAGGGTAAAAAATCTAAGGGATTTAGTGTTAAGGAAGCCATTGATGACTTCAATGAGAACAGGTTCAGAGGAGTGGTGGAGTGATGAGATGGTAGAGAAATGAGAAAAAGAGGCTACAAACACAGAAAGCGTTCTTAAGAAGTTTGCTGCATTAGGAAAGAGAGACAGAGCCAGAGTTACAGATGGAATTGGAATCAGCAACTAACAGCTAATATAGCTGAGTGCTTATAAGGGCCAGATACTCTTGTAAACATTCTACACATATTTCCCATTCAATATTCACAACAACCCTTTTACGTTAATTCTATTATGCATACTTCACAGGTGGGAAAACCAAGGCAAAAGACATGGAATAATTGTCCAAGGCCCTGTTAAGTTTTGGAACACCCTTAATCATCTCATGCTACATATACCTGCTGATCTGGCAGTCTAGGAATGTTATATATGTGGGTTCTTTCTATTTATAACACTGAGAAGCTTCCTATTTTAACTATTCTTGCTGAATTGGAGTTTAGTTTTAAAGTTAGGTCCAACAAAATGTTTAACGCCTAGGCAAAGAAATTAGTTGTTCCATTCCAACCAAGGTTCAGAAACTTTTCTATTTGCCTCAGTCTCTGAGCCCTGATTAGTGAAAGAACACAACTAGATGTTCTGTATTGATAATAATCATCATCGATATGGTTTGACTGTGTCCAAACCAAATCTCTTCTTGAATTGTAGTTCCCATAATCCCCACGTGTTGTGTGAGAGACCCAATGGGAAGTAATTAAATTATGGGGCAGTTATCCCCATGATGTTCTCATGATAGTGAGTAAGTTCTCATGAGATCTGATGGGTTTTCTAAGGGACTTACCCACTTTGCTTGCCACTTCTCCTTCCTGCTGCCATGTGAAGAGGGACATGTTTACTCCCCCTTCTGCCATGATTGTAAGTTTCCTGAGGCCTCCCAGCCATGCTGAACTGTGAGTCAATTAAACCTCTTTTTTTTATAAATTACCTGGTCCCAGATATGTCTTTATTAGCAGTGTCAGAACGAACTAATAGAATTATTATTTGTTAGTCATATAGTGAGTTAGAGTAGTCTCCCCTTTATGCATGGGGTATACATATCACGACCTCCAGTGCATGCCTAAAAATGCAGGCAATACTGAACTCTCTATGCATTATGTTTTTTCATTCTTGATAATGAAGATGACTATTAAGTGACTAACGGACAAGTAGCACAGGTAGCTGACAAAGCGATTATTCACATTCCAAGCAGGACAGAGTGAGACAATGTGAAATCTCATCACACCACTTAGAAAGGGCAGGCAATTTAAAACATGAATTATTTATTTCTGGAATTTTCAATTTAATATTTTTGGACCATGGTTAACTGTGGGTAACTGAAACTGCAGATAAGGGAAGGACTACTGACTGATTTGTGGGTCCATTTGAAACTGCTTGCTTTGGATGCCAACATTATTTAGCTCGCTTATTAGTTTGAAATAAGCACCAAGGGATCTAGAGAAAAAGCTAAGAAAATATAAAAGAAAGGATTTCTGGGAAATGTTGAGGACCCAGTTACTGTAGTAAAGACCACGAACTTAGTATGGCATCTATCTGCACAGTTATGTGATTTCCTCTTAATTATGTTCAGTCACTGAGGTGAATATGCTGAGAAGGGAGATGGTTGGATTCCTCAAGACTTGGGTTTCTGCCAGTAGATGATGGAAGAATAATGAGCAAAAAAGTTAGGATATTAAGAACAGAGTAGTTGAAATGATGGCTCATGGGACTTACACTATGTGGAAAAGGAAGACAGGGGAGAGTTGATTAGGAGAATGAAGAAGGGTCAAGGGTTTTGAATGTAAGCTCCACAAGAGCAGGCATCTTCGCTGGGTTCACTCCAGGAGATCTGATGTCTAGAACAACATAAGGTACCAACAGGGCTCTTCATAATATTTGGTACAGTGGCTAAACAAATGAGGTTTAAACAATGCATGGAAAATAACTGGGCAACAGTCAGAGAATAAGAGTTTTGGGTCAAATAATTATAGATTCTGAATTTGCAATAGAAAATCTGGAGCAGTTTCAGATAAAGATTAACGTCTCCGATTTACAGCATTGTGGTGGATTCCTGAAGGGCACTGGACTGGAAAAAGTCACTGGAGATGAGACCAACATGAGATCAAAGGTTTGTTTGGGCTGAACACAGGTCTTTCCAGGCACTCAAGATAATAATAGAATTTGGAGAAGAGAGAAGAAACATAAGCCCAGGCACCAAGGCAATCAGTGAATGAGAAGGAATGATTAAGAGGCTGGAAGACAACACACTGTGATGGACAGACAATAATATGACCAAACAGTATATGAGTCAAATAAAAAACTTCCAGCTACCTCCACTCAATAATAATAATGGCTAATGTGTTCCATTCGCCTGGCTAAAGTGACTCACAATGGATGCTTTATAGTCCAATATACCTGTTTTCATGGTCTAAAATAAAATATTCATTGCTCATCTGGAAAATTATTTTATTCTGTGCCATATGATATGAATCTTGCTTCTTTTTTTTATGTGCCAACATTGGGTGAATTTATAAGAGCAAATTTATTTGATGGTAGTTATCAATCAGTAAAAAGAAAACACATTCAATCTAGTTTAAGTTTTGACATTTGTGTAAAATGCATTTGC
>NW_016815803.1:342274-368519 GCF_001698545.2 Rhinopithecus bieti | reverse complement strand
ATAAATGATGAATTGATGGGTGCTGACGAGTTGATGGGTGCAGCACACCAACATGGCATAAGTATACATATGTAACAAACCTGCACGTTATGCACATGTACCCTAGAACTTAAAGTATAATAATAATAAAAAAAAATGCATTTGCAAGTTCTTATTATTCACTATTTTTTCTAGATAGGAATTTTCTAGGCTGGGCATGGTGGCTCACTCCTGTAATCCTAGCACTTCGGGAGACTGAGGCGGGTGGATCACCTGGGGTCAGGAGTTTGAGACCAGCCTGGCCAACATGGGGAAGCCACATCTCTGCTAAAAATAGAAAAATTAGCTGGGCAAGGTGGTGGGCACCTGTTATCCCAGCTACTCAGGAGGCTGAGGTAGGAGAATCGCTTGAGCCCGGGGGGTGGAGGTTGCATTGAGCCGAGATCATGCCACTTCACTCCAGCCTGGGTGAACGAGTGAAACTCTGTCTCAAAAAAAAGTATATTCTACTCCTTCTATATTCTCATTGCAATGACGTGCATGATTGGAGCAAAGTATGTCAAATATCTCGGGTTGGCCAAGGCCTTTTATTTTTCATAGTGGTATATTGTTTACTTGTTGGTGTAGTTTGAAGTTAACTATATTCAAATTTGACAATAAAAGATTTTCTTTTAAGTAATCAGTTTTTATTTTGATGATGTTATGTGAACTGCTAAGTATTGTATCATGTCTTGAAATGAAATTTGTCTCAACTTTTTTACAGTGTGTAGAAGCATGTAAAGGTAATTGGCTCCTTTGTTCTATACCTAGAAGAGAAAATGGAAAATTGAGGCAATCACAAATGTAAGTATAAAAATAGCTTGGTTATTTCATTAGAAATTATTTTTTAGCTAAATTATCTGAATATTTATCTAATTGTCCTCATTTATTTCTGTCCAAGAAGATACAGTGTCTGAAACAGAAACTAAATAAAAAGTTTCTGATTCTTTGGTTAGAGAATAGGCAAAAATGTTTTGATGTCTGTGCTGCAATGGATAGAACTTATCCTAGTTAAAAAATCCTTCATCTTGATTGTCAATAGCTAGAATTTAGGGATAGAATCCAACCAATGGGGAGGTTGTTTCAGAAAGGAGTGTTTTCTTGCTGAACTCTTGCTTTCCTTTGTCTTTGTTAAGTTGAAAGTCACCAGGCACTGTTTGATAGCTTGTTCCAGTATTCGCTAGTATTCTTTTCCTTTCACTATTTCAACTATGCTAGTCAAATGAGTTTCCATAGCCTTGTCCTCAATAGTTGTATAGGGCATGATGGCTTGTTTTGTTTGGCAAAATTCTCTAGAACGTGATTCATTGTCTGCAGGTGATTCATGGTTAGGAAATTAATTCTGAACTCTGCCAGTGATTGCGGTTGATTAAAGTCCAGGAGTCCCTGCCGTCCGTTCACTAGCACTCTTTGTCAACTGGAATATTTCTATAATAAAAAGGGCCGAAAGTAGATGTGCTTGATGCATGGAATTAACATGCGTGTTTGCATCTTTTGAAACAGCTACTCAAGCCTACGCAATTTTAACACTTGGCATGAAAATCATTCGAAAAGTGTCTGACTGAATGAATCACATTTTACAAATAAATATCTGTCAAATAGTGCAATTACTTCAGATCCAGTCATTAAGCAATAAAATAAAGAAGTAAATAGGATACATCTGCTGCAAAGTGCTATAGATATGTGAGTTTCCTTCTCAAGTTACTTGTCTTTAATATTTTAGACTAATTGGTAGAATGATTCACTAGAAACATCTACCACTCAATCTAATTATGGCACCAAAAAAAAAAAAAAAAAAAAAAAAGTGCCGGGGGAAGGAAGGGAAATAAGGCTTTCTAGGCTAGTCCACAGGAAAAGGAAAAAAAATTCGCTTACATGAGTAAAGAAAGCAAAGAACAGAGATGAGCATAAAGCATTTCTTTTATGTGTCACTATGAGGAATACTGTGAGATGAAGGACCACACATTTGAAAAATAATACCAGCAAGTCAAGGTGTTACCTACTTTCTTTCTATATCAAAATATTTCGTTGTGTTCATGCAAAAATCAAAGTACATTTAAGAAGATTGTGATTTTTGTAAACAAATGGAATTCTGTGTGTTTTCTTTAATGAAGAAAGTAAGCAAATGAACAGGGATTATATTAGCTTTAAAATTCTCTACCACTTTAAGCTTACCAGTGGTACACAATTTATATTCAAACGCAGGCCAGGCAATGCATGAGGAAAATGTAACTTTTTGACACATAAATAGACAACATCAAATATTAGGTCTTCTATCTCCAATTGGTCTTCTTTCTATATAAATAATTATAAGAAGGACATAAGAAATAGGAAACCTGTGAATAGTTTGGTGAAATATTTAAAATAAGTTTTTACCTGGATTTTATTATAAAAGTAGTACTTTTGTTTTAAAACTTTAGAAAAAATAAACAGAAGAAAATTACACATAATCTTACCACTCAGAAAATTAATATTGTTTCCTGTGCATCTCATGGTTTTTCTGTATTTTTCTCTGAATGTTCTTAAGCCTTGACCTAAAGATGCCTCCTATTTCTGTTCTCTTTTGTCCATCTCACATTACTATGAGAAGAACATGCTCAATCCAGCTCATTATCCGAGGGAGGAGGAGAGACACGTGGAGCATGTGGAGCAGAGCTGTTCCAGCCAATCCATAGGCCTACAGTGATGCATGAGTAACAATAAATGCATGAATGGAAATAAGTAATTGTTGTTTGGGGGTGATTTGTTATGCAGCAATAGCCAACAGGTACAATGTGAATAGATATAAATATATTTTCTCACACACACATTATACATATATATGCAAATGTGTGAGTATATATGCTCACACATACATTATAAGTATCCTCTCTATATATGTATGAAATATGTATATAAAACAAAATCAGAAGCACAATGTCCTTTAATCTGTTCTTTCAGTGAATGTATTACCACACTTATAACAAGTATAAATAAATATTTCCATTTTTGTCTTCCTGCGAGAGTGTGAGGTTGGTGAAAGCAGATACTAAGGTATGCTACAGCCTGGCCAGAATATAGCCTACAGTGAGAATTTAAAAAGTACTTGCAATTAAATTAGAATTTTCAATGATGTCATTTTAATGGCTATATTTTATTCCATTATATGTATGCAAATATAATAATATACCTAATCACTCCCCAATTTTTATTCCTGCTGAAATTGTTATATAGTCATATAGTTAAGTCCCTATTCACATGTCTGATTTTTTCCTTTGGAAAGACTCCTAGAAGTACAATTTTGGATCCAGAGTTATAGAAAGGACAGCTATTTAAGTAAAAAACCTTTCTATCGGCATCTTAGAAATCATGACTTGGAAAACGATTTTGGTTTTGTTTTGTTTTTTTCTTCTTCTATTATGGCATTTCTAAATTAAGGCGAGAAAACAGTGGTCCTGAATTTTCTTAGAACAGGGAAAGTTTAATAGTAAGCACTTTCTTCCCCTTAACATCAAGAAATTAAGCTGTAGCCACTTTCCGTTCTGTCATTTTCTCTTTCCGATTCTTTGGCTTCCTTTCATAGCTGGTCAATGAAGATGTTTTGAGATTTACTATGTGCGGAACACTTATGGTATTAATCTCTTCTATAAAGGTACTATTCTGCTCTTCCATTTCACACTCAAGCGGGTATATGGAATAGCAGTATAGACACTATAAAATCATAGGATGAAATTCCAAAGATAGTACCAGTCAAAGCCAGAGAGAAACAATCTCACCTGCTTTTGTGCACACCCCTATTGTCTGGCTCGAGGGGAGCTTTCATTGCCTTTCAGTTGAGACAGGTTTTAAAGCAAAGACCAGGAAGTTGACTAGTGGCCCAGAGGACTTATTAGCAATCATAAGAGAGGGTACACATGCTAATGCTGAAGAACTTATACACAGTATTTTACTGAGGTTATCCTTTAAAAGGGGCCCAATTGTGTCTGAAACTCTTCCTTCCTCATCACTAGGGATCATTCTACAATGCAGACTTCACAGTGAACAAAGATACTTGCCTTACAGCTTTCTTTGTAGTACCTGTTCAAAGTATAATAGGCTTGTCAATCCATGGTAATGTTATTCCCACATTCTGTTAAGCACTGTATTTATTATAAAACATAAATGGGCCGGGCGCGGTGGCTCAAGCCTGTAATCCCAGCACTTTGGGAGGCCGAGACGGGCGGATCACGAGGTCAGGAGATCGAGACCATCCTGGCTAACACGGTGAAACCCCGTCTCTACTAAAACTATAAAAAACTAGCCGGGCGAGGTGGCGGCGCCTGTAGTCCCAGCTACCGGGGAGGCTGAGGCAGGAGAATGGCGTGAACCCGGGAGGCGGAGCTTGCAGTGAGTTGAGATCCCGCCACATCACTCCAGCCTGGGTGACAGAGCGAGACCCCGTCTCAAAAAAAAAAAAAAAAAAAAAAACATAAATGATGGTGGGCTGACAGAATTGTTAGTGCAGACACTGCATTTTAACTATGCACAGCCTATTTTAATTGATATGTATTTCTAGAGTTTAAAAACCTTTTGTTGGTTGTTTTCCAAAAGTGACTAATTTGTATTTTAATGCTGATATTATGTTCAGTTCAGGGCTGTAGCTAAGGAAATATAATCAGAAGAATTTAACTTTGCTTTGAAATAAGTATATGATTTGTAAAGATCAGAAAAAAAGAGGAGGTAGGTTTCTTTGAGTTTTAAATAACTGCAATTTTAGCCCACTTTTGATATCACAATTGTCTTGGACTAATTTGAACATAACCCCTTGTAGCAGGATTGAACCATTTTCTCCAGGATCACAGTTCAATTCCACATATAGAATAAAACTGAACTGAAAGGAATTAAAAGTGTTTCTAACTGTGCCCCACCCCCAACGTTCACAAAGAAGGCTGTGTCTTGTCACTGTTGTACAGTTATGCTTGTAAGCAACTTAAATCAAGCCAAATTTACAGTTGGAAGTACCATATTTCAGTAAATATTTTCCATTGATGCACAAACTTCAATTTAATAAAAGGCCACTGGATTTTGAACAAATATGAAAAATGATACTCTCTATTTATGTTGGAAACATTGACGACATGATTCAAAGATTACCCTATCCTCTCCCCCACAAGAAAAAATCAGATGTATACATATATTCAAAATGATATGCATAATGGGAACAATTATTCAGATATTTGGCCTGAAATATTCCATCATACTAGTTAAAAGTGTTTTGGTACTTTTGGGCTTGAATTATTGAGGTAATTGAACCAATTCACCATTTTACTTTGCCTCTGCAAGTATAGCAGTACCTTAATTATAGTCCAATTTACAGGGTTTCTTTTCCTCCAAAGACACCTAAGGGATACTGGATTTCAAACCAGGAGCTATGGCTTGATCCTCTGTCACCCTGATTAGCCATGTGACCAAGGACAAGCCACTTTCTCTTCACTGGTTCTGCTTCTTGAAAAGCATTCTCTGCACATCTTATGAAATTATGTCAAGGCTAAATAACCTAACATGAAGAGCTAAGACTTATTGATCACCACGTGTTTTATATGCACAATCTCCTTCAATTTTCACAAAATCACAATTATGTAGAAGAATTGATGTTCAGAGGAATAAAAAAACACTGTGAAAGTCACACAGCTAGAATTGTACACAGCCCAGACTCAAACCCCAGACTCGAATTCCAATGTATACGTTATATGACTTCTAATGAGGCAAACTCCTGCACATAAATAAGGGATTATTTTTCATATGATTCCAGTCAGTGCAATGAACCAGGAAACCTACAAAGAGTTGAGCAAACTCCCATACTGGTGGGTATGTAAAATTTACAGATTTTTCACCTTTTTTCAGCAATGATTCTAGGACATTTGAACAAATAACTCTTAACTATGTCACTGTTGGGGCTGTCACCACATGTTCATGAAAGACATGTGAAACCTGTTAGCTTTGGCACCACCATCAATAATAACTTTGCCATTTCCCTCAGCTTGGGAACCAATCCCTGGGGTTGGATTTACTAACACCAGCATGAGGTCCCTTATCTAATCAGAGCTAGACTTAGCCATATTTCAGTGCATTTGACAAGAAATGATGTAATGGTCTTAGCTGAAAAAGAGATATGCATTTGACATTTGAATATCACATAGTAATATGATTGTCAACTGAATTGCAAATAATAAGTTTAGTAAAAGTACAGTTTAAAATAAGGTAAGGTTTTACTCTAGAGTTTTTCTTCCTCGGTCACCATGCTACTTTCCCACACGCATGCATTTATGTGTTGACATACTTACATACTTACTTACTTATCTAAGAAATAATAATAATATGCCTGTGAAAACAACCAGGTTGTGTCTGTTTTAAATACAGAGAAGTCACCCTTTTCCGTGCTCAAAATTTTCCCATATACTAATGAAAAAAATTAAAAATATTTCTGCTTGGATTCCTGCAGTGAAAATTCCCCATCTGTTCACCATCTCTTTACTCTGCGAATATTTCAAAGGTAACAAAATAACATGTTCCATCCTTTATAAGTTTCTAACAAAATTCCCACCAAACAGACTACACAAAATGTATGGAAGGTAGGCTCATTATCATTTGCATAGCTTAAAAAAGGGAATATTTGGAACTAAGAATTTCAAAAGAAAATAATTGACTTTCTAGAAATAACAAATAAGGTATAATATATAGTAAAATTCCATGAAATATAGAAACGCTACAAATAGGCTAATTTTACATTAAACTATTGCTAGAAAAACTGTAAACAGAGGTCAATCTTTGACAGATCTAAAAATACAACCATGTGGATCAAATTTTCCAGTCACAGCTTCATCTCTGTAGATTTTCTTTCCCTTGTAAAAAATCTTGCTATTTCTGCAGAGGAACTGATTAAATTGTCCACTTTAGTGCTGAGCCATGTATTTCTGAAAATGAGCTTCAGCCGAGAATGCACTGTATTTGGTGTGTGTGCGTGTGTGTGTTTTAATCTGTCCAAAACCAGCTTTTAGGCCCTACGTTTCATATTTGACAATTTGCCTTTGGCATAAACTCTCTTGTAGTGGCAGCTGCTTGAAATTTTAGATAAATGGTATTCCAGCTGAGAACTGTATCATTACAGCCATGTCATTGGAACATACATTTTTAATTCTTTTCTAATAATTAACATACACTGTCATGTACTGGTCTCTGTAAATTTTGGCTTTTACCTTAGTAAAAGAGGATGATGGTACACATTTTTAGCTCAACTCGTAAACTTCAGAACAATTGAGCTAGAAGATGAAACACTTCTTGTAATATTTTATAACAATATCTTAGAAAAACTTGCTCTATCATGGACCCAGTTTTCCCCTAGGACTTCAATCACAACGGAAAGTGCTTTGTTTCTTTAGAAACTTAATTATCATTTCACAACATAATGCTCTACTAAGACACTATGTGAGAAATACTTTAACTGGAATGTATGTTTTATCCATGCCAGTAAACCACAAAATACCCTGAATAAGCAAATACACTAGATAATTGAAGCTTATTCCTTTAAGTCCCCCAATTTTTGTGTTAAAATATATACACGTTTTCGTAGAATGTTCCCTAAAATGTACCTCATAATAAGCCTGAACATTTTTGCATAATTCAACTGGAGGGCAAATCTAATCAATATCAATTGTGGTGCCTCTCTGGCTTATAACTTCCTTGTGTAGGCATGGCACTAATATACAGGTGTGTCCCTCAGGAACCATTTTTAGTTCTGTGTGAACTGTTTCTCATGGACACAACTGATTGGCTCATGGTTAGACACCTGACTGGAACTGGGTACTCAGAGTCCTTATCCATGATTTTCAAACAGAATTAATACAGGGAGTAATCCTCAAATTTAGAGTGATGGGAGATACAGACTATGATGCTAAAGTACTGCTGGCAGGCAGGTTAACCGTGACATGCAGGGAGGCAGTCTGCAGTAGGAGCAAATGATGAAGAGAGGCCAAGGTGAATAGAAAGACAAAAGATGCTAAGAAAGAAGTTGAAATTTTTTTATCCACTTACCTCTGAGTCATAGCTTTACTTCCGTCCTCCCTGAGATTAGAAAAGTAGCCTTCTTATGAGTTCCCTTTATTGTCTAACCTGGTTCTACCTGAATTTCTGTCACATGAAAGCAAAGAATTCTGATGACATTACCACATATCTGTATTGTCCACAGCTGATTCAGGGAAACTTCTGAACACTACGCTATTGCAGGACAGATGAGATGGGTTTTATGTGAACCTCAGCTAGTGTGATTTTCTGTAGCAATGGAACTGTTTACAATCATTTTTTTTTTTTTTAAATATGGCAACAGCACTGATTTTAGACATAGCATTGTTTTCTTAGATATCTTCATATTGTCTTGATGATGTACGGTTTGTATGCTACGATGAATTTCCATCATTATATTCTTCTAATTCAGTGACACCTTCAGGAGCTTTTTGAAATAGGCTGTGTCCACACTAAATGACCCCAGACAACTGGGCTTTGTAAGACATTGGGTTTGATTTACAAAGATTCTCTGTCATTCCTGTTTTAGCTTGTTGTGGCCCTGGTATCTGCCTCTAGAAAGAGGTGGTTTGAGAAACAATATGGGCATTAGAGGTAGAAGATGTGGGTTGGCCATAATGTGAGTCGTTGACTTTTGGGAGGTTATTTTAATATCTGAGCTTATCCTCCCTCTTCCAAAACTGGCAGAACAGTAAACTTCCAAAGTATGATTTTCTAAAGAACAAATTTAAAAATGTATGGAAAATACACATTAGGAGTTCTGTAAATCCTAGGTCATTTCCCACAAGTACTTCCCCTTACTTCTAATTTATTGCTCCTAAATTGTTTTTGGCCAGGAAAGCATATCTGAAGACATAGGATTTGATGGCTTGATAGTAAGTTAAAGATAATTTGACTTTTAAAAAAATCACCTTAAAGATAACTGTTTTAAGTATCGCTTAATTTAAAACCACTTATCCACATTTGAGTGCTCTCTACGAAGCCCTCATCATATGCTTAGACAAACACTTTCCCATCCTACCCTAGAGAATGCTCGTTTGCTCATTCCACTCTTGGGCAGCTGTGATTATTAGAAAGTTCTACTTACATTGAGATCATTGCACACTGGAACTGTTTCTACCTATCGTTGCCAAACAGGTGGTAGTGTGTTTCTATATAATGACTATTCAAATATTTGAAGGATACGGTCTTGTCCTCCAAATCTTCTTTTATCGAGGTTAGAAATGTCTACTCATTTTACTTCATCTTTCTTAATCATCTTTTCAATATCATCCAGTTCACCATTTTTGAACTAATGTACAGCAGATATTACCTGAGTCATTTTGAGTAGAGTCCAATTTTTCTCACACCAGCCCAAGGTTTTATTTTTTGATAACTACAGAAGATAGTTATCAAACAGAGGAATGTTTATATTTGGAATTAGATTATCAGTGAACCCAAGCTATAGCCTAGCGCCCTTCTCATGAATCAGTAGAAAACTTTCTCACTATCAATCAAAGCTCAATCTAGTTTTATAAACACACACATATTACATAATATATATGTGTATGGAGTATTACCAACCAGGAAAACTCACCCTACCCTTATGTGTCTAGAGTTTTCATTGCTGTTTAATCACATACTGCCCATGTGGTTGAGCTTTTCATTTTCAACCCCTTCTAGAGGTTGGACTGACACCTGTAGTCTCCAGCCTCTTCTGGAAGCAAAACTGATGCTGCATGACCCAAAGCATCTATCATAAATTGCCTTATTAGACTGCCTGTTGGCTAAAACCCACAGACAAAGACACTCGTATCAGGCAAGATATTCCAAGGACCTAGAGAGCACTTCCCAATATTGAGGGTAAAGGTCAGAATTTTCTTTGAATAAAGTTAATTCTCTACTCTGTAACTAGACAGTAAGCTTATCTATTTTATTTTAAACTTTTAAAGGAAAGACATGTCATTGAATGTTTGTGTTCTCCCGGGCCCCAAATTCATATTTTAAAATCCTAATCCCAATATGATGATATTGGTAGGTGGGGCCTTTGGGAGGTAATTAAGTCATAGGTCTGAATCCTCATTAATGAAATTAGTGCCCTATTCGAAGAGACAGGAAAGAGATTTTACTGTTGACCGTATGAGGATACAACAAGCAGACGGCTGTCTGCAAACCAGGAAAAATGGCCTCACCAGACAGGATCTGCAGGTGTATTGATTTTGGAATTCCCAGTCTCTAGAACTATGAGGAATTACTGTTTGTTGTTTAAGTCGCATAGTATATGGTATTCCATTATAGCCTGAACTGACCAAGACATATATCGCTGTTCTCCACAGAATATGACATATGAAGATGCTCTATAAATATTTTGGAGTAAACAAATTAATGTAAGCACAAAACTTCCTGTTTTTACTAGGATTTCACTACTTTCTTACACTCAACTTTGCTTACCTGCCCTTATAATTTGTTACATGTCATTAGAAACTCTAGGCTCATTTTATATAAAAATTCAGATTTCTGTTTTTTCTTTTATGAAATCAGAAGCTATGACAGAGTCCTGAATGACAACAATTTTGGGAGCTGAAGAGCAACTGTCCCCATCCTACAGGACACCTCCCCAAGTTCATCATGGTTGACACCCAGCCTGCTCCACACACTGTATTTTCTGCCATTTATTCTTTCTTTGGTGGTCATCTCTTCCTAATGGGAATAGTCAAGTGACCTTTTCATGCAACAAGGGTCCTGACCTATTTGGAGGTCTCAGAGAGAACCTCGCTGAGGTAATAACTGACAATAATTGATTTAGAATAATAAAAAGTAAACATAAAATGATTTTTAAAAAATACAAAATTATACCTAAAAATAACCTCAATGCTGTATCAATCTCTTCAGGTAAATGTATGGATTTAAAGACATTCTGGTAAAATAGATGCTAAAGCTCCTATAGAAAAATAAGTGAGTGAAAATAAGAAAAAGAGTCATAAAAGAAAAAATAATGAACAGCGTTTTCAAAATTAGCTATGTTGCTAAAGCTATCATAATGACTCTGGTGTGCTACTACCGTGTAAACAGACAAATAAATGAAAGGAAATGGAAAACTGAGAAAAAGACTCGCAACACATTCATTATTTTCCTCAGTCCAATTATTTATAGCCAGATAATATCACATGAAGCAAATTTGAAATTCATACCACATTTGAATGAACACTAATGTATTGTTTTGCATACACAAGTCAAGCAAGACAGATGAATAAATAGACTTAGATAATCAGAAACAACATGTGCTTACTAATATGATATAAAGGATCCATCTTAATTAGTAGGAAAGAATGGCTTAATCATTGGGAAGGGGAATGGCATAATTTGTTGATTATTTGGAAAAGATAAAGCTTTCTTTCTATCTCATAATATTTATTTAAAATTGCAGATGGATTAAAGTGTTATAAAGAACATAGTTTTAAAGTTACAAAACAAGTATAGATGAAAATACATCATTTCTTGGTAGAAAAGCAAACAATTAAAACAGAATTGTTAATAAATTCAAGTAGATAAAACAAAATGATTTTCATAAATTATCAAAATAAATAATGGTAAACTAGTAAAATAACGTTAAAATAAAGTAAAATAAAGAGTAACTGTTATTTATGAAAATTTTATAAATTAATAAGATACATTAATAAGGAATATTGATCCAAGAAAATAATAGGCAACTCATACAAATTATGAACACTATAAGAAAACATTTGCATCACAATTATCAAAGAAGTGTATCTTAAAATGTTTATAATAAATGATTTTTCACACATAACTGGCACAAATAAACAAAAAGATAATATTCAGTATTGGTAAGGGTGGTAGGAAATAAGGACAGTCATATACTATTTTCAGAGATGTAAAATAATGCAGCTTTTCTAAAGGTCAATATGGATAATATTTAGCAAAAGCCTTAAGAATATTCACACACGTGAGTCAGCACCCTCACTTAAAGGAATATATTCTAAGAAAACATTTTGAGATATTAAAAAAGATTTATACTCATTTTTTTGTTTTCTGTAACATAAAAATATTCAGCAATAGGCTGAGCATGGTAGCTCATGCATGTAATCCCAACATTTTGGAAGGCCAGAATGAGTATTGCTTGAGTTCAGGAGTTTGAAATCAGCCTGCAGAACATAGTGAGATCCTGTCTCTAAGAAATTAAATAAGTGCATGCATATTAAATTAAGAAATTGTATATATATATATATGAATATATATATGAATATATGAGTTCCATGCATTCAACAATGGAAGTATGGTCAAATCAATAAGTTATGGTTAATGAATGAATTAAACATAACCATGAAAAAGTGTATTGAACAAGTACTGTAAAAGTGTTGTAAAAAATATACATATAATTATACAATTATATAAATAGAAAATCTACTAGAAGAAAGTACACAAAATGTTAGCAGTAATCTGCAGAAATTTTTTCTACTTTAATATATTTTTAATTTGAAAATTTTCTATTTATTTATTTATGTATTTTGTAATTACAATAAATGATACATATATGCATTCTTACAACACACACACAGAAAGTGCTGATTAACCTACAGCCTCAAGTAATTCCATTTATTTTTCTAGAAGTATATTAACTTCTGTGTGTATCTCTATAAACTTTTAAATATTAAGTATATATTCTATTGAAACCAGACATAAAGGCTATTTTATGAGTGCTGATCCAAAGAAAAGAGAGTAATCTTTCTTTAACAATCATAGATCAAAATATTAAGGGCAGTATCTATGACAAGCCCATCTTCAGGACTGAAACCATATAATGATGTAGCAAAGAAAGTTATGTTGCTTTGTACTCAGATAAATCACTAACCTTGACTATCCCCATCTTGACCACTCCTCAAAATAGATAATATTGGTTCTCACTGAGCACCTTCAGAACTTAATAAAATGCTTTAGAGGAGGTACAGAGTGTATGTTTCCAAAAATGACTATGCACTTTATTAGGGAGAAGATGTATTCCCAGTCTTTGTGATTTTGCTTTGAATGTACAAAATTTTTACATAAATTCCTACTCATTTTTAAACAGAAGAAGCATATTGAATGTAAACTGAGACTCTGCTCTCATTTTATGAGGAGGAAAAAACAATGGGCAGAGGTATGAATCAATGATGGATTATTCTGAGCTTTGTATGACACAGCTGCATATTACAGGGTTTATGAATACCATATGTCCACAAGTTTTTGTAAATTGAGGAATATGTGAGAAATAGAGTTTGCTATGATGGAAGAGCAACCAATGTTACTTTTAAATTGACCTTAAAAAATGGCTGACTTTCCACAAAGAGTAGTTGGACTTTACACTGAAAAACTAAGCAAATGGTTCAACATTTAATTTTTAAGATGATTAGCCTACGTGTTTTTGATAGTGATAGGAGGAGGCAGAGTCGCTTAATTATTTAACCCTTTTTAGTTGAATGTCTCCTACTTAAAATGTGCTGTGCTGGGTTCTAGGGGTCTAAGTGAGGGTGATGGAAGTTTCTTTGCCCTTGTGGAGCTCATGGTCTGTCTAGAAGGAGTTATAGGTTTAAAAATTTCCGAAGTATTTTACTGTGGTAAATGCTGTCACAGAGGTTCTAGGAGCCATGGAAGCACAAGAAAATTCAAATGGTGCCCCAAGGAAGTGATGTCTAGGTTAAGAACTGCAGGATGAATAAGATAAATTTGTGAGATTGGTAAAGAGAGGTATCTTGAATAAAAAGAGAATATTCCAGCAAAATAAAATTTCCATTAGTCCTAGAAGTAGAAGGACATATGCCACATTCAGAGAACTGAAGGCAATTTTCCATGGTAGAAGAGTGCAGAGAGATGACTGCACAGGTAAGCAGGGCAGATGGTGAGTGGCCCTATCAGCCCATGGAGAGCAATTAGAAGCTAATCCTTCAGGCAGTACTGGCAGGGCAAGTGACAGATCAGATTTTGAATTAGAGATCACAGAGACTGGGGTAGAGAGACCACTGAGGATGTTGCTGCAATTCTCCAAGTGGGAAATCATGTGGTATGCAATGAGTGGAGGAAGAGTGCAGTTAGAGAGAAGCAGGAAAGATTTCAAAGGTAAAAAAAGACAAGTCTGAGTTGGCTGAGGATTGCTTAGGAAATACTGGACTCCAGGGTGAAGCCAAAAGTTCTGGCTTTGGTGCATGGTGGTGAGATTAAAAAAAAAAAAAAAAAAAAAAGCAAGCACAATATGTAGGAAAAGTATGATGATTTGACATTGGATAAGTCAGTTTGAAACAACCTCTGAGGCATCATACAGAATGTGCAGAGGGCAATTATATATATAGATGGAAAAAGAGACATTACAAAAGAGAATGGAAAACTAAATGCAGTAAGAAAGAGGCCAGAAAATTATAGGTCTTATATTAAAAAATGATCTTCCCTCTCCAAATCTTTGTATATGTGTTATACATTAGAGTGACTAAATATATATTTTCTCAATTAGTTTGTTGAAATATAATTTATATACCACTAAATTCACCAAATTTGAGTGTACAATTTAATGATTTTGCCAAATGTAGAGAGTTGTGTAACTATCACCTCAATCCTGGTATAGAACATTTCTTTCATTTCTAAAAGTTCCTTTGTGGTCCTTCACTGTCACACTACTCCCACTCCTAGCCCCTGACCACTACTGATCTGCTTCATCACTATATTTTTGCCTTTTATAAAATTTCATATACAGAGTAAACAGACAACTTACAGAATTGGAGAAAATATTTTCAAAGTATGCATCTCACAAAGGTCTAATATCCAGAATCTATAAGGAACTTAAACAAACTAAAAAGCAAAAGCAAACAACCATATTAAAAGAAAGAAGGGGCAAAGTACACGAACAGGCACTTTTCCAAAGAAGACATACATGTAGCCAAAAAGCATATGAAAAAATGCTCAGCATCACTAATTATTAGAGAGATACATATCAAAACCATAATGAAATACCATCTCACAAGGGTCAGAATGGTTATTATTAAAAAGTCAAAAATTAACAGACACCATTGAGGTTGTGGAATAAGGAGAATACTTATACACTGCTGGCAGGAATGTTCAGCCACTGTGTAAGGTATTTGGAGATTTCTCAAAGAGCTTAAAACAGAACTACCATTCAACCCAGCAATCCATTACTGGGTATATACCCAAAGGAGTATAAATCATGCTACCTTAAAGACACATGCACATGTATGTTCATGGCAGCACTTAGAAGTGGGAGCTGAACATTGAGTATAAGTGGATACAAGGAAGGGAATAATAGATATCAGGACCTACTTGAGGGTGTAGGGTGGGAGGAAGGTGAGGATCAAAAAACTACCTATTGAAGGAATACCATTTGACCTAGCAATCCCATTATTGGGTATACACACGAATGAATATAAACCATTCTAATATAAAGATACATGCATGCTTAAGTTAATTGCAGCACTATTCACGGTAGCCAAGTCATGGAATCAATGTAGATGTCCTCCAATAGTGGACAGGATAAAGAAAATGTGGTACTACTTTTTACTGCTCAGTAGTATTATTTTATATGGACACACCAAACTTTGTTTATCCATTCAGCAGCGAATGAACATTTGGGTTGCTTGACTATTATGTATAAGGTTGCTGTAAACTTTTAAGAACAATTCTCTGTGTGAACATATGTTCTGATTTCTCTCAGATAAATACGTAAATGTAAGATTGCTGGGTTTTATGGTTCTTACTTCATAAGAAACTGCCAGCCTGTTTTCCATTGTGGATGTATATTTTACATTCCCATCATTAATGTAAAAATGTTAAAATGTTCCACATCCTTTCAATACCAGATTTTATCAAGTATTTAAGATTTAGCCATTTCCATGTATGGTATTTCATTGTAGTTTTAACTTGCATTTCTCTGATGAGTAATTATTTGGTTAAATCTACTTCGTGTTCTATAACCTTCTTGTACATGGATATTGACATATTTCTCTAGGTTTGGAAAATTCTGTTTATTATCCCTTTAAATAAACTTTCTACCTCTGTTTCATTCCCTGCCTCCTCTTTGAGGCCAATAACTTTTAGATTTGCCCTGTTGAGCCTATTTTCCAGAACCCATAGGCATGCTTCATTGTTTTTTCTTCTTTTTTCTTTGTATCTCCTCTGTCTGTGTATTTTCAGATAGCCTGTCTTCAAGCTCACTAATTCTTTCTTCTGCTTGATCTACTGTGCTATTAAAAGACTCTGATGCATTCTTGAGTATGCCCGTTGCATACTAAAGGGCGAATTTAAGAGTTATTGGCCTTAAATAGGAAGTAGAGAGAGAGAAAGAGATGGGGTAGAGAGTTTATTCAAAGGGATACTATCAGAAAGCTTCCCAAACCTAAAGAAAGATATCAACATTTAAGTACAAAAAAGTTATAGAACATCAAGCAGATTTAACCCAAAGACTACCTCAAGGTATGTAATAATCAAAGTCTGGTTAATAATAATAATAATAATAATAATACTTAACTCCGAGTCTTGTGTGTGAACATCTCAATCTAAAGTAATTTTTTTTTTCTTTAGATGAGTGTTGCTCTGTCACCAGGCTATAGAACAGTGGCACGATATCCGCTCACTGAAACCTCTGACTTCCTGGTTCAAACAATTCTCCTGCCTCAGTTTCCCGAGTAGCTGGGATTACAGGCACATGTCACCATGCTCAGCTAATTTTTGTATTTTTAGTAGAGATGAGGTTTCACCATGTTAGCCAGGGTGGTCTCAATCTCCTGACCCTGTGCTCTACCCGTCTTGGCCTCCCAAAGTGCTGGGATTACAGGTGTGATTTTAAGTGAAGGGGGAATGTATCTGTTCACAAGCTGGAAAGGCTAAGTGGTGGGTCAAGGCCTATTGAATCCAGAGGTTCAAGGTTGTCGGTAGTCTCCCTTTCTCTTATATATTTAGTTCTCTTTCTTCCTTCTCAGACTTCCTCCAGGTGGTGGCAAGATGATTGTTGGCAACTCCAGACTTTTATTTCAAAAGCTTGGCAAAATGAATAGACAGAAGGAATCTTTTTAAATAATTGTTCTGGCAGAAAATGTCAGAGTCTTGTGTGGGTGATTTTCCCTTTCCTGAACCAATCACTGTGGCCAGGAGAAAGTGATATTCTAACTAGCCAGGTCTTGAAAATCAGGGACATTTTATTAGATGTTGAAGATTCAAAGCTCAATAGGATATGATCTTTGATCTTTCAGACTTAGTAAACTGTTCATACTATACTATGAGTCACAAAGGAAGATTGATCAGTTGTATCATTCAGTTAGTGATTAGAAAGAAGGTCACAATATGTTTTCTATCTTTTGACACTTTCTTTAGTACCTTACTGGCTACTGTAATACAGGGTGCTATAGTAGCACAGTGGATTAATAGGAAAACAGGCAACAGCAAGCTTTGAGAAAAGAACGCAACAACAGAAAAACACTAAATCACTACACTAAACAAATTACTTGAATATAGGAGAAAAATAATAACATTTTAGTGTTAAAACACACCTCTGTCTTTTTCCTGTTTCATACTTAACACACTTATGTGGCTATGTTTGAATACGACGTGACTATGTTGATATTTTTGTTTGTGAATTATGTCCAAGACTAGACAGTTGAATACCTAAAGGCAGAAAAAAATCAGTGCCTTTTGATTTTTGTATTTGCATAAGACCCAGGATATAACCTGACTCATATTAACATCTCAGTGAATCATTTATTGAATGTATGAATGAATAAATGAATAATTAAGGATTGTTCTGCATTATTATGTGTGAGACATTCTATGTGCTTTACATATATTTGTCCATGGTATCCTAGTAATCCAGTAAGATAAATTCTATTTATTCCTCATTTTGCAAATAAGAAAATGAATCCACAGAGAGTTGTTATTTGCCCAAGATCTTGTGAGGACAAAGTTTTAAATGCAGGCCACCTGATTTTTGACTGCTCTAAGCTGTCTTTCTTTTTTAAAGAATAAACTTATTGAAATACTTTTGTTATAGAATAAGAAACAAAAAATAAATATTGTGTATTTTAACAGTCAAAAGCAATTGGCCACCCATG
Organism: Rhinopithecus bieti; assembly: GCF_001698545.2. Lineage (NCBI taxonomy): Eukaryota > Metazoa > Chordata > Mammalia > Primates > Cercopithecidae > Rhinopithecus > Rhinopithecus bieti. Next base: position 350,385 of record NW_016815803.1, on the reverse strand, counting down.
AAGAGAAAGACTATAATTAGCTTAGAAATGGTCAAAGCACAAGGGTATTATCCATTAACTGGATGAGTCAAATGATGATGCAAGAAAAACCCTTCAATGGGAAGCTAAGACAATCACCTGAGTGACTGTTAGTCTATAAGAGGGCTAAGAAATGATTATCTCTTTGTTCTTAGGTAGCCAAGTAGAAATAAACAAAATTAAATGACAAGTTGTTTCAACAATTGGTGATGCAAAGAGACCATTCTGAGTTCATTAGACAGCAAATTACTTGACATAGCTATTACTGTAGAAGAAACCCAAGGCTTTAACAATAGCAATAGCAACAGCAGTAGCAGGAAACAACCATAGAACTACCACTAGAGCGACCTGGGACTCCTGTTTGCAACTGTATGAGGATATAATTTTTTTGTTTGTTTATCTCTTTGATCTGTGACTATTACTGTTTATTTTAACTCTTACATTTGAATAGCTTAAGTTGAATGGCTAATAATCATGAATGGCTCCAGGAAAAATTGTAATTTGAGTAAATTTTGTTTGTTGCTTCTTTCCTTTCCTTTGAGTATTGTCTTAGTATACTTTTGATTTTCTGAAACCCAACGTTACACTAGCTTAAATAACAAAACAATTATTTTACTCATGTTAGAGAAAGTTCAGAAGTTGGACACTCTTTTGAGTTGACCGATTAACTCACAAGATTATCACAGATCTAGGTTGTATTTTTCTATTTGCTCTGATAGTCACTGTATTAGTTTGCTTCTGGAGTGGATTCTCCTCTTGGTCACAGGATGGCTGTTAGTAGCAACTAGCATCCTTTATTCAAGCATCTTTAGATGCATGAGTTAGATGTAGAATGAGTGAAAAAGTGTGTCTACCTGTGACAACATCTTGAGAAATTGAAGGATCATATCATGTAGAAATCAGTTACTATAGCTCACCAAGTCCTTGATACAATAATGAATAAAATTATAGTTAAATTCGTAGACCACAAATTGCAAGTCTGCCTAATTAAAATTTTAGTTTTAGTTTTAAGAAAATTTATGTTCCTATTGTCATACAATTTGTTATACCTATAACTCATCTATTTATTGTCGTCATAAAAGTTTCAGACTATTTTTGAGTAAAAAAGGAACATTTTCTTGTGATATCGAGTTTATTTTAATAGTTATTTTCCAACTACTATTGAGTTGAATCACTGAAACATTAGTTAGAATGTCCTTCAACATGTTTTTGATAATTGTATTTGCTCCCTTAACATTGTAAACACCTTTTTTTTTTTATTAGAGGTTAATTCTGCTTACCAACCTTGTGACAAATAATGACCACACTGTTCCTAATGGCAAGTCAGTAGGTAAGAGGTGAACATTTTCTTAATGAATCAGAAATACATTTTGAAAGCATTCCTCTTCATGTAAGAGATTACAACTAACAATTAAAATAGGTGACTAACAGATTCGTTTAAAAAACCAATGAAAAATCTTACTACTCTGCACCTAGAAGTCTTCAGTATATACCATTAGCTAGCTAAACACACACACACACATGCACACACACAAATTTTACTAGTATGTAAGCCAAAATTATCTGAGACAGGTCTCAGTCCATTTATAAGTTTATTTTGCCAAGTTTAAGGACATGCCTGGAAGAAAAGAGCATTGAATCACAGAAACAGTCTGTGGTCTGTGCCTTTCTCCAAAGATGATTTTGAGAGTTTCAATATTTAAAGAGGAAAAGCAGGCTAGAGGGAAAAGAGGGAGGGTATGGTCATCCACATGTTGCAAGAGAAAAGATGCAGGTGAGGAATTAGTCATGTATTCCTCTCAAGCTCAGTAAATTGGCACGTTACATAATTTAAGGTGACCATAGAGTACTTACCTGTGGAGATATTTAACCTCTTATCTGTAGCTATCTGCTTAGAAACAAAAGAAAAGGCAGTGTCTTGCATGACTCAGCAGATCTTTTTCTTTTCGGCATAGTGAATTGGGGTTTCAGGTTTTTATTTTCCTTCCACAAGTGTGAGGTTAAAAAAATGTTCTATTTTAACAATCAGTTATACTCTTTGGTTTGTGAAATCTTGGATTAAATGAGATTGCTTTTAGCTCTCGTGTTAAATGCTATTGATTATATAAAAGCTATGGTTACTACAGTCAAGGACTTTGTCATCTATTTCAGAAAACAATATCCTTCCATGAACAATAGATAACAATATAAACTGTGAGCGGTCAATCCCAAATTCTGTGCTGGAGGTTTTAAGTGCCAGAGGGAACACTCCAATAAACCACTGAGGCTCAGATGTAATTAGTGGCTCATTGTCTCTGACACCCTTCCATCCAGGAATTTCAACAAGTGGAAATAACTAATCATGGTGTATTTGGCATTATGACCTACATTCATATACAAGCAAAGGGACTTTACAATTATATATTTAAATTACAGGTTATATGCTTCAAACTAGAGCTAATGTAAAATAGCAATGGTTACACAGAAATCAAAAAAGAAGAATCTGTAAAGTGGTTCTGAAAACACTATTGTATAACATAGTGAGTCTTGTGACTTTTATGAAATAAATATTATAAAATAGGTAAAATTTAAATATCTGACACTATAAATTATTTGTAATTCCGGTTCAATATCAGCATATATATACAGTTATTTTGTTTGTTTTTTTAGGGAAAACGAAGTAGAATTTTATACTTCTAGGAGGGAAAGATTCTTTAGCAAGTCAAATACTTTGGAATGTCAACCAATGGTGCCAGGGTTTTTGGGAGATCCATGACATAGAACATCCAGTCCTTGCTTATAGATGTTTATAACCTGATAAGGGAGAAAAAAATGAAACATTTGAACTATCAGGAAAGCAGTTAAAAAAAAGTAATTCATGTCTTGTAAAAATGTTCACTAATGCCAACATGGTTTTAACAAATCTAAAGTAATTTTGCTGCGATTTGTTTTACTTGCCTAATTATAGATACAGGCTGCACCAGAGTATCCTGAGTCCAGGAAGTATTTCACTTGATAATTATTTTCTAATACTTATTTTTTTCTCTTGAGTCTAAGAAGTAATCCCATACTAGGAGCAGTAGCACCTTCGAAGACTTTCTATTGAGATTTCAGAAGAAATTCTTTAGAATATTTTTTTGTGCACCTGGTTCTAGGGATTCTCAGCTCCTCTCTCTGAAACCTTGTTCCCATTCTGAGCAAAGGTCAAATATATCTGTTTCAAACTTTTTATTCGGGTTTGTTCTGTCTGTAGCATTTCTTTTTAGAGTTGTTGCTGTGATACTATGGTTTTAAAAGACCTGAAAAGAATACCTGTCTGACTTATACCTTGCCACAATCTCCTTAAACTTTGGGATTGGCCTATAAATGAAAGAAAAGGAAAAGGGGAAACAAGAGAAGCAAGCAAGGATGAATAGGAAAAGGGGTTTGGAAGGGTGAAAAGTCGGTGTTTTGTTTTTTGTTTTGTTTTCAGGTGAAGGAATGAGAAGAAAATAATCTACTTGCCTAGATACATGAGGTCATGAATTGTGGTGGAGGTGAAAAATAAATTCCTTCGCCCTCCATCTATGCTTAAACCACGAGACTGCCATTTCCTGCTTAGTTTTCAGAAATATATTTTATCGACCCTAAACTTGTTTGATATATAAAATGAATTTAATAATCTTAGGCTCATATAAAAATAGAATAAGATTTATCAGTCAAAAGAATTTCCTGATGAAGGATGCACTGCATTACCTTAGGAACATACCCCAAACCACATCATTTCTTTAATGGTGCCTTTTAAAAATTCCTGACCTCCCACCACTTCTGCCCTGACAGATTTTTCTTGTTTTAGCAGTATACTCTTATCCCATCAAACAGCTTTCAGCTGCATTATGTATTTGGGTAAAAACAACAGGAGTGGAGATGAGGGACTTATCAATTCCAACTTACACAGGAAAATGACTACAATTACCAGGTTTGGAGTTACTTTCTTTTTCACTTCTTAAAACATCCCACACATTCATGTTCATGCGATGAATATGGCAACATTCTGATTGCATTTCAACCTTACTAGTGTGTGTCAGTTCAATACATTTAATAGCCCTGCCTCTGTGTTTGTCTGAAGCTATTGTTGGTACCTGGGGTTTCACTCTTTGGTCTTCTAGTTTTATATCAGAAGCGACGGTTTACCCAAAGTTCCTGACCCATCCCTCACAACATTTCCTTGTTTCCTCAAGTAAGTCAGAACCCTGTGAGAGGAATTGCTCTAAAGGGTAGGGGCTGAGGCCCAAGTGTTTTAGTAATAGGTTTGGGGTAAGCTGGACTTGTCCTTCAAGACTAGTCTAATCACGTTAGGAGTGGGGATCTGAACAAGACAGGCAACAGGGCAGAAGAGGGAAAGAACTATTCTGGAATCTACTTAGGCAACTTAAGACCTAGCCTCTTTGACCCTCTGTCCTCTCCTCCCATCAAAAATGCCCACGCAGAAACAATAATGCCCACTCTAGTTACATCACTGATATCATGGTGATCAAATTTCATCATGCATGACAAAATCCTCTTAAACTCTTAAGCACTTCACAAATTATCAGCTTTCATTAATATGAATTCCCTGAACACTATTAAGCTGTTTGCCTCAAAACTGTGGCTGTGGAGCTAGCTTCCTTGAGTCCAGTTACACAACCCTCTTTCTCCATCTATTGTACTCAACACCAGCTACTACAAAGGAGGCATAGGATATCTATGGATATCTATGATGAGAAAGTTGCTATCTACTGCCCCATATCATATTTCCAGTTAAAACAAAACCCATTTGTGATCATTTTCTTTTCCTTCATTCTTCACTCTGTGAAGTCTTTTTTGTGTGTGATAATTGATCCTAGTTGTGTAGAAAGAGTTATCTCAAGGTGTTTCTCTTGCAGGAAAAGTAACAAGACATCTGTGGATGAGTGCTAATATAGTTGCTGGCAACCTCTCTTCCATTTCCTGGTTGGCCTATTGTTTACCTAATTGCCAGTAATAATATTTCATTGTGTAAAGAATGTTGGCACCAGGGGCCCAAGTTCCAGTTTATTGATGGCTCAGAGCTTATGAATTGATGCCCTCAGCAGGTTGCTGCCCTGATGAATGGCAATTACTGTGGCTCCCACAGAGGCAATTGTAGCCAGAACATTTACTCCTTTCAAATAATTGCCCGTGAGAAGCTGAACAGGTAATTGTAACATCTGAAAACCATGCTTTTGGCTCAGAATCAAAGAGTATTAATCTCCATAACAGAGGTGTTTTGGAATGACCCAAAAGAGTTGTTAAAGAATGGTCTCTCGAGTGTTTAATTTTAAGAATTGGAGAAACCTTAGTAAGATCCCCCTCCCTAACGCAAATTAAAATGTTGTAAAGACACCCAGATAATAGTTAGGGGTGCCCACCTTTTGATGTTGTAATATTTTATAGTGATTGGTTGATTTTAAACTATGTACCTATCAATACTTCCCTTAAAATGCTTCAAACACCTTGCTCTAGCCAGTCTAACCTACCCATTAACCCCCAAAGTGTTACGTGCTTATTCTCACCAGGATATTTGTTCATACCACTCTTTAAAACCATTCAATAAATGTAAGATATGAACAATAATGAAAAGAGTAGAATTATTTGGAATATAATTTAATTTTACACTATGATTTAGATGAGTTTAACAAATTTCTAAAGCCCCTTCAACATGGACTGTGCTAAAATCTTGGAGCCACACATGTCTTCTACAGACTCAAAAGATTATCAAAGTTTGATTTCTGTTTATTTTGGTGCCGTGGGAGAAATGAGAAATAACCACATAGTATAGCTTTGCTTAAACTTTACTTTTAGGAAGAATATTGCACAAAATGAGAGAGCATATAAGGAGACTAACTCATGATGGTTTGGGAAAAAATGAAAGTAAAAGGGTAACAGAAAATACTATAAGTATAGAGTCACACCTGTAGTTTTAAGGTCTTTTGTGTGGAATAAGGTTCAGACACCTTTAAGGATGGCATTAGAGGAAAGGAAGAAAATTTTTAAAAGGGGAAAGGCTTTTCAAAACAAATGAGGATATAGAAAGATCATAAACTAGCTTTAAATTCTAAAATACTTGACGCTTAAACTTTTTTTTTTCAAATTATTAGAAATAAGGTCAGTGTACCAAAAAGAGAACTGCCAGGTATGTTCTCCTGTAAAGCCAATCAAAGCATCATCATTCAAAGTGCCAGGGGTTTAAAAAAATTTTAGTATCATCATATTTCAGACTGATTAGTAATGCCAGGAGGAGTGAGTAGAAGACTTCAGAGTAAATTATGAAGCAGTTCGGAAACACTCAACAACTAGAACAAAAACTATGAAAAAGTGATCATGAACTTAGATAAATATGGGACAAAATTATGAACATGAGTAAAATGCAATACATAGTAATTTTGTAAATATGTACATGCATGCACAACTAGAAGGACCTAAAGGATGCCAAGATAAAGATAGGGTTATCCATACAGCCATAGATAAATTACCTTAATCTTTATTTACCTTAAGTTTTTAATACACAGAAGTCTCCTTCTTATATAATCATGGTCTTGTTCTGCTAATTAGATTATTGGAACTGAGAAATCTATAGACTCATTGAACTGAACATGAATTTTAGAGAGCTTTTGTTCCAGGCGCCTGTCTTAAGGCAGACAAACATCTGAACCAAGAATGACAAACAGGTATGACTTTAGAGACCAGTTTCAATCCATTTGTAGTGGACTGCCTAGAGCAATGCTTTGAGGTAGATTCTGAGGAAGGAGACCTGTGCCTCATTTATAATATCTGCCACGATGCCACGCAGGAAGCTTCTCTGGTCTAAATTGTTCAGGCCCAGGAATAACCCAGACACATGGGACAGAAGCTGGCTTGAGTGCCATGCGTTTGTCCTTGTTAGTCTAAACTATTTAGTGTTAAGGAAGGTAGAATACAGACATTCAATCAATAGGTACTCTGGAGTATAATTACAAAGTACAGGTGTATTTAACCTGGATTTTCTTTCACCAAAATTATCTATGACATATTAGAGGATTTTAAAAAATTGGTTTCTATATCCTGAGGAAATCCAAAAGCTTTCAAGCTATAAGCTCCTTGCCCTTCATTTCTTTAAGACATTGGAGATCTGCAAAAAGGTGTGAAAGGGCAGAGAGCAAGAGTCATGTTCTGTAAATGAATGGCGTCCATGTTAATGGCTATTCTTACACCATGCTCTTGTCATTTAGATGGCTACAATAGCCTAAGGCCTCTGCCTACTCTATTATTTTTTTCCCCAAGTAACTCTACCCCCATGTTCATTTGAGCTATGTAACCATAATGGAAATTATAGTCAGTTATCCTAATTGCAAACTATTTATACCTAATAGTCATGCAGCATAAAAAGAATTGCTTATATTAAAGATGTGTCCAATTCACTTCATGATATGTTTTATGCTATCACAATAAACTCTGTTGATTCCAGTCCTTTTTCCATAGAGGCTCAACTCTTTGGCATGGTCTCTTACCATAATTTAAAGCAGTCAGAGGACATTAAAATCCTCTATTGAATCCTCTGACCCTGAATGATTTTCCTGTCTTCCAAAGGCTTGTTCAGTCCTTCTGTGTCCTTTCTTTGCTCTTTGCTTTCCACTTTCACCCTAATACATTCATTCATAAATTCAGCAAATATTCACTGATAATTACCTTTAACCAGTTAGGTAATATGTGCCAGTCACTGCAATAGGTACTTTCTGTTTGTTCTCTTGGTTCTTCATAGCATTCAAAAGATTTCAAAATTGCTATCCTCATGTTATGGTTGAAGGAATTGAGGATTAGAGACGTTGAGTAACTTGCTCAACATCACGCAGTTAGGAAACACTCAGTTTGGGATAGGAGTTAAGCTATCTTCATTCCAGTGATTCCCTCCTTCCCTCCCTCCCTCCCTTCTTCCCCCTCTCTGCCTCTCTCCATCCCTCCCTCCTTCTTTCTCTTCCTCCCTTCCTCCTTCTCTTTCTTCTTCCCTCCCTCCCTCCCTCTCTCTGCTTCAAATATGTTTGAATGCTTGTGATGTACTACTTTGTGCTTGATGCTTGGGACAAAAGATGAGCAACATG
>NW_016815803.1:328586-338722 GCF_001698545.2 Rhinopithecus bieti | reverse complement strand
CCCTCCCTCCCTTCCTTCCTTCCTTCCTTCCTTCCTTCCTTCCTTCCTTCCTTCCTTCCTTCCATCCTTCCTTCTTTTTTTTGGAGACAAAGTTTCACTCCTGTTGCCCAGGCTGGAGTGCAATGGTGTGATCTTGGCTCATTGCAACTTCTGCCTCCCAGGCTCAAGTGATTCTCCTGCCTCAGCCTCCCAAGTAGCTGAAATTACAGGTGTACACAACCACACCTAGCTAATTTGTATTTTTAGTAGAGATGGGGTTTCACCATGTTGGTCAGGTTGGTCTTGAACTCCTGACCTCAAGTGATCTGCCCGTCCCAGCCTCCCAAAGTGCTGGAATTACAAGCATGAGCCACTGTGTCCTGCTTCAGTGATTCTCTTTCCCTTGCAAATCACTGCTTAATACTGTGACATGTATAATAATAAGACATTATGTAAATTTTTATGGAACTTGCAAATTATAAACATATCTAATTTGTTACCTAACATTTTCATGTCCTATATCTATTCAATCATATGGTTCCATCCTGTTCCCCATCTCTACTGCCATTAATATGGTCCTGCCCTTGTCACCTCATACTTTGTACCAAAAGTCTCTTCATTAACATCCTAGACTCTTTGGCATTTTCCCTTACACATAATCTGCATGCAAAGTTTTCTTTCTGCTTAAAGACCTGATGTAGTGCTTTAACTGGTTTATATGAAATCCCATGAGTAGATGCAAAGGAAAATATGTAATTTATAGTTTATTACACATATTATTTATTAGTTTATATTACATCTATTCATTCAACAAGTAATCTTTGTATGTGTAGTCATTGCTAGTCTCTGTCAGAGATATAAAGAAAAATTGAATTTGGTTTTTGGGCCAGGACACTCTCGGGGAAAAGTGAGAATTTAAGGTCTGGCCAGCAAGAGCTATGATTCAAAGAAAATAATGGTCTTGCAATCAGAGAGGTTCAAACTAAGAATTGATGAAAGGAAACAGCTGAATCAATCAGGAATCATCAAGGAAGAGGAAGCATTTGGGATAGACCTTGAAGAAATACATTTCAGGCTTGTGCAAATAGAGGAGGCTGAGAATGCATTGTAAAGACGCAGCCAGTGTAACTGTATGGGGTGTTGGGGAATGCCATGCAGGCCAGCATGACTGACATTCTGGGGGCACAGAGCATATTTCTGCTCTGACAGGTCTATGCTCTGCTCTTGGATACTCTTGGTGGAGGTGAGTATTTCTCTTTGGTTTTAAAACACTGTTCACCTAGTGAACTCTGCTTATTTAGTTTCTAGAGTTTCCTTAAAATAATTTGTTTTTCATTTTTCTTTTACCATACCTAAGGCGTTTTCTATACTCTGAAAAGTTTGATTCTATTTGACCTGGTAAAAGTTGTCACCAAATCTGTGTGCTGATTGTCTTCCTGGTTGGATTAGAGTCTCTTCAAGGCCAGGAAAGCATTCTAATCTCACATAAAACAGAGCTGAGAGCTGAACACATAGCAGGCACTCAACAACCTTGGGATGCTTTATTAGGTCTTTGGTATGTATGAAACAGTACATAGAAAATGTAGTTGAAAAATGTTAAATGACTATTTCAGATTAAGCTCAAATTGTTAGCTATGGAAAAGAGTAAGCATCAGTTTTAAAAAGGACACCACCAGATAATTCCTGGCACACTCTGCTTCTGTTAAAGATATTTGTTCAATCAAAAAACTCATGTTAGATGAATATTGTGGTATGTATCTGGTTTTGAAGATCTGTCTTTGGAAAAAACTAGGAAAGGAAAAACCTAGTTACTTCAGTTTCAAAGCACCATTTTCAAGCTGGTGTTCATATCTCATTAACTAATTTGACTGGGTCATATGCTTCTTTTCACCAGAATTATTTTACAAATATAAAGAAGTCTATTTCACTTTCCCCATTGAAATTCAACTTTACCTATTCATGTAGAATTATCACCAGATTAAAATTCATAATCTAAAACTCCTGGGTAATTTAAACAAATTCTGTTATTAAAATCTGCCTATGGGATCACCATGGCAGAATTAAACTCAACCTGTTAAAATAATAACTTATAGGAGAACTATCAGAAAAGTTGAGAGCCACGAATATGTACATATAACATGAACATACACTGAATTGACATACAACTGGTAAGTTTCATAAGCTCTATTATGTAAGAATATTAAAGGAGGAAACTTGGATTACTTCCCTCACTTCTACTTCAACTTGGCTCTATGTGGGGATAGGGAGAGTTTGTTGAGTCAATGACACTAAAGCTGGATATCAAAGACTAAGAAGGATTTTCCCAGGGAGAGAGGGTCACATTAGGTGAAGTAAGTGAAAGTTGAGCGAAGGTTCAAAAGTCAACAGGATTCTATTGATTACATTGCATAAACTGTGGACTAAGAGTTGTGGGGAAATAATGATGACTAGAAAGTGTCCCCCTATCATAATCTAGGAGAAAATGACCATTGAAATAATTCCATTATGAAACGTATAAATGGAATGAGACAAATATAGGAAGGTTTTCCAGATAGAATGGGATTTGACCTAGACCTTGAAAGGGGAGTAAGAATCTGGGAGGTGGATTGAGGAGGAAAGGGCCTTTCTGGTAAGGAAAGAGTGTGAGCGTGCATATGCCACCATACAGGAAAGTGGTGTTCTGGTTGCAAAATCAGGAAGCAGGGGTTTAATGACAATGGAAGCTGGAATGGGAGTTTGGAGTTGAATGACAGAGTTCTTTGAATTATAGATCAAGCACCTTGAACACTGAGTTAAGGAGAGAGTGTCATAATTTGGTTTCTGTCTTGAGTTTAGCATATAAGCCAAGTTAAGAAATTCTGGGAAATTGTCATAAAGGTTAATTGTCACTGTAGGAAGGACACAGGAAAAGATTGTGTTTAATGTCAGGAGAAGTGGCTGAAGATGAAGCTTGGGAAAATCTTTCATACTAAGAGAAAAAATAGAGAAACCAATAAACAATAAGAAAGAGACTGCAGAGAGTCAGAGAGGAATGCTCTTGCATACCAAGTCTTAAAAAGAAACAAAACAAAACAAAAAACACACACATTCAGACACATCACCAGGGAACTTGTGGCACTTTGGCCTGTTGGATCTTATCAAAGATCTAGCATATGTGCTATGCAACTCTCTGAAGCAGGAGGCAATGCAGGACCCATCCTATAGGATATAAGACCCACAACCCTAATCTTTTGCTCTCTCACCGTCTTCTCTAATCCAAAATTCACTTAGTCTATGAGTCTACAGGGTCACTCTCTAAAAACTCCTCATATGTCATTTTGTAACTTAAACCAAAAGGGATAATTCTGTACTACAGTTTTTATAGTCTTTCCTAATAACATCTACTTATCAATATGAGGAGAAAGAAATGACTAGAACGCTATTCTAAAGGGTCCTGAAAGAGGTTTTTTTTAGATCCACACAAAATAATGATCCAAAAAATCTTTTTTTTTTTTTTTTTTTTTTGAGACAGGGTCTTGCTCTGTTGCCCAGGCTAGAGTGCAGTGGCGCAGTCATAGCTCACTGCAGCCCTCAACTCCTGGGCTTAAGCCCTCAACTCCTGTGTTAGCCTCCCAAGTAGCTAGAACTACAGGTGCTTGCCACCATGCCTGGCTAAAATTTTATTTTTCATAAATATGTAGTCTTGCTGTGTTGCCCAGGCTGATCTTGAACTCCTGGGTTTAAGGGATCCTCCTACTTTGCTGTCCCCAACTGCTGGGATTACAGGCATCAGCCACCATACGCAGCCCCCAAAATCTATTCTTTAGGGTCCTTTATTATTAAACAAATAATTAATTTAGAACATCATACTGTAAAGTTTTTTCCAAACGTTTACCCATTTATTGGCCTAAAATAGTTCACATTACTTTATATTTTTCAGTAACTGTGGGATCCTAATAACATCATTATCACTTTGATTCCTGATATTGGTTATTAAAGCGCTCGCTCTCTCTCTCTCTCTCTCAATCAGTGTTGCCATATTGCTCTTAATTCTATAGTAAAAATAATTAATATTTGCTTTTGTTTAATTTTTCTATTATAAGATTGTTTTATTTTATGAATTCCTACTGCCATAATATAATTTATTTTCTTTTACTTTCTTTGGGTTTTAGTTCTTTTTTTCTAATGTTTTGAGATTGAAAATACTTTTTTAACCTTTCTTCTTTTCTAATATATGAAATTAAGCATATATATTTTCTAAGCATGGACTTAGCTTCTGTGTTTTAAAGTTTTGATATTTATATTTTAGAATCATTACGTTAATTTTCTAATTTCCACTGTGATTTATTCTTTGATGTATAGGTTATATAAAAGTATATCATTAATTTTCAAATATTTGGGAACATAAAACCATTTTTTTATTATTGATTTGTAGTTTTATGCTACTGTGGCCAACGAACATATTTTGAATGGTTTCATTTTTCTAATTTAGTTAAGATTTGCTTTGTGACACAGCATATGCTCAATTTTGAGCAATGTCTCAAGGGCATTTGTGAAGAATACGTCTTCTGTAGGTGTTGGGTATGATGTTTTACACATGCCATTTAGGTCAAATTTGTTCATCATGTTATCAGTTCTTCTATACTCTTATTGATTTTTTTTGTGTGTATTTGCGTTTTTTTGAGATTGAGTATTGTTCTGTCGTGCAGGCTATAGTGCAATGATGCAGTCTCAGCTCACTGCAACCTCTGCCTCCCGGGTTCAAATGATTCTCTTGTCTCATTTTCCTGAGTAGCTGGGACTACAGGCATGTGCCACCATGGCTGGCTAATTTTTTTTTTTTTCTTTTTTTTTTTAGATCTGGTTTCGCCATGTTGCCCAGGCTGGTCTCAAACTCTAGAGCTTAAGAGATCCACTCATCCCAGCCTCCCAAATTGCTGGATTACAGGTGTGAGCCACTGTGCCTAGCCTCCGTTTGCTTTTATCAGTTTTTGATTGAAGAGTATTAAAGCAATTGTAGATTTTTAATATTTTTTCTAGTTCTATCAGTTTCACTTTTATTAGGTAGAAACATACTTAGAATTTGAACATTAACAAATTCCTGTTTTAGTTCTGGTAATGATTCCTACTTTAAAGTCTACTTTGTCTGATATTATTATAGCTACACAAGGTTCCTTTAGTTTATGGTTTGCAAGATATATATTTATTTTCCTTCAACTTTTAGCTTTTTTATCTTTAAAGTGTGCCTCTTATGAATAGTATATAATTTTATTGTTGCTTTTCTTTAAAATTCAGCCTGCTAATCTTTTTCATTTTTGTAGCATATACTTCATTTTACTTTGATATATTTTCTTATATATTTAGCTTTTTAAATTTGTATTATTATTTTTTTGAGACGGAGTCTCACTCTGTTGCCCAGACTGGAGTGCAGTGGCCGGATCTCAGCTCACTGCAAGCTCCGCCTCCTGGGTTTACGCCATTCTCCTGCATCAGCATCCCGAGTAGCTGGGAGTACAGGCGCCTACCACCTGGCCCGGCTAGTTTTTTGTATTTTTTAGTAGAGAAGGTGTGTTAGCCAGGATGGTCTTGATCTCCTGACCTCGTGATCCGCCCGTCTCGGCCTCCCAGAGTGCTGGGATTACAGGCTTGAGCCACCGCGCCCGGCCATATATTTAAGTTTTAAATCTACCATCTAATTATTATTATATTTGTTACAACATTTCTGCATTCCTTTTCCTTTCTCTTGTCTTAATTTGTCTTCCATTAGCTGGTTAATTATTCATTTTTTACTCTCTCAGAGGTTACTCTATATAATGAAAATTGTTCTTTTAAAAAATAATCTAATATCAATTGATATTGTTTCACCCTTCCCCCAAATGCAAGAAACAGAATACTTTATCACCTTCATGCCTTTTACATTATCTTATTATTGTCATATATTTTAACTTTACATATGTTTTAAATTCAGTAAGACATTATCTTTCATGTTTTTATAAATCAATATTTCCTTAGATTTGCACTCATATTTACCCTTTCCATGGTTGATTATTCTTTTTCACATTTTCATGCTTTCTCTGGGATAATTTTCTCTATCTGAGGAACTCCCTCTAGTATTGCCTTTAGTGTGGGTCTGTTGATGATACATTCTCTCAGGTTCTGCTTATAATAAAATGTTATTATTTTGCATTTTTTTGAAGAATATTTTTCCAAGATGTAGAATTCTCAGTTGACAGTTATATTTTTTTCCAGTACGTTGAAAATATCATCCTGTTATCTTCTGATCTTCATCACTGCCGATCAGTCTTATTGTTATTAATTTGTAGGAAATATGTCTATCTTGGTTTGAAGTTTTACTGTGATGAGCCTAAGTATGGTTTAATTTATGTTTTGGAGTTCATAGTACTTTTGACTCTACTTAATTACTTTCTCATTAGGATTTAGAAAATTATCTCTCCTTTCTTTCTACGACACCTGTTAAAGAAAAAATTGTTCAATGATACTTGATAAAGCATGGTAAGGGAGACATTATTCAGGACAATTGGGATAGGTATGGGAACCACTGCAAGGGGGTCTTGCAATAGGGGAGTGAGATTGAACTCAGCTCCAGATACAGCATGGGTCATTGGGAATTTTTAGCCAAGGAGCAGTGGAGGGATCAGTGGATGGAAAATTAATAAGAGGAAACATCAACAGTAAGGAATATTCTTAATAAACTTACCTAAGGGGATTCTTGCTAAAGACAGGTCAAGGGGATCAGACATCATATGGAGGATAGTGAAGGATGAATAACCTGATCTGATATAAAGGATAATTAGATATGGAGGACGAGGGGTCTTGGCTAAACTTACTTAGCAGGGTTCTTTTGCTCAAACTGGATTTTATGAGGAAATGCACAGATGGGCCTAGGAGAAGATTCAGCAACCTGACTAGTTTGACTAAGCAAAATTCTCTCTCACACTAATTACAACTTTAGTACCTTTGTTTATTTACCCGCTCCCACATCCTAAATTTCCTTTATGTAGTTTTCTGGAGTTTTGTTTGTTTACTTTTATCCCTTTTTTCTCTCCATTATTCAGTTTGGATATAATTTTTTTGTGACCTGTATTCCAGTTCAATAATCTCCTCAGCTGCGACTTGGTGAATGCTTACCTCATCTATTGTGTTCTTAATTTCAATCATCACATTTTTTTATTTCTAAAATTTTTATTTTATTGTTTTGTGGCTCTCAGTTCTATGGTTCTGTGCTGAAGTCCTCTATCTTATCATTTAATTTCCTGAATAAATAAATTACGGTTGTTTTAATGTCCATGTCTGATGACTACTATATCCACATTTCTTTGGGATTTGCTTTTCTTGTCTGTTTCTTTCTTTTGGTTTCGGACCATGTGCTCTTTCAGACAGTTAAGGTAGAAACAGACTATTCTAAACCAGTCAGATGGGCTTTAGTCTTTGTGAGGGCCAGTCTAACTACATTTTACCCCATACTTAAAGTGTGGCCCTTTGGGGAAGCCCAGTTGAAAGCTTGGGGTCTTTTCTAGGGCTTCTTGTTGATGAGTCCTAAACTTCAGTTTTTGCTACCCAGTCCTTCCAAAGATCTGTTTAACTTCCTGTGTCTTTGCTTTTGCTCGTGAATCCGTAAACGGCGGAGGGAAAATGGTGCAGGACTTTGGGTTCATCTTTCTGCTTCTGTGTAACCCTATGTCTTGGATATTTTGACCTTTGTAATCCTCACTGCCTTAATAGCTCCCCAATTCTTAAACACAAAAAATTTTTCTATTATCTATCTATCTATCTATCTATCTATCTATCTATCTATCTATCCATCCATCCAGCTATCTACCTATCTATCTATCTATCCAGCTATCTACCTATCTATCTATCTATCCAGCTATCTACCTATCTATCTGGGTTGGGGGGAAGAGAGAGAGATGCATTTGTGTGTATGTGTGTGTCTATGTCTTGCCCAGTTTTTGTTTACTTTTGGTGGGAGGGTTCCTCTGCAATATACTAGCCTACCATTGCCAGAAGATGAAAATGCCTGTTATAAACTCTTAAACATTCACCATTTGTTAAATAACTATTTTTTATCTGAGAACAGTTAGCAAGAAACCCCAAAATGCAATTCTGAACTGTAAATTGCATTAATAAAATTTGTTACCAAAAACAGAAATTAGGAAAGAAAATGAGGGAGAGAGGGACGAGAGAAAAAATGATTTTGCCAGAGAAATTGGAGAAAGCAAAAGAGGAAGAAGAAAAAGAGGAGATACTGAGGAAAAGTTGAGACAACAGATCATTACAGATCTCCAGATAGATTTCATTTTGAGGCTATATCTCCACTTTTCTGATTTTTTTATATCCTATATCTTTCTTGTATTTGTCACTTCCTGTCCCTTCGACTAATCTGTCTGAAAAGTTCATGGCCGGCCCAGTTACTGGATGCAACCCGACATTCTTTATTCAGACTCTATTGGGCTATAGATATAACACATGTATGGCCTGCACTTGTATGTACTCCAGCTGAGACTGACCTTTCTCCTTTTGACCTTCTCTATCTGTGACCCTCTTTCAGGCCTTTCTTGGTGTTCTTGACCAACTGACTGATATCCAGATTTGTCTGTATTCTGACAAGACAGAGTGGCTCACCTAACTCCAGAACAACATCATAGGTGCCAATACAAAGTAGACCAGATACACTGTCCAAAATACCCCTCCAAGGTTATTCCAAACCTAAAACTAAGCCAGGAGTTTTTCCAAAAATACATCACTATATTTTGTCTTGGGTGTTACTTCCCTACTTGGCAAACTAAGGCTAGAAAAATTGGAACAGAGACTTCCTGTTAGCCTCTCTTATATTCTTTCTGTTCAGATATATATATATATATATATATCTTTTACTTGTACCGTCTTTAATATGACACAGTTGCCACAGCTTTCACAATGATTTATAGCCTATCAGAATTTAGTGAAAGATCTACATTTTGTCTCCTATCTTCCTCAAAAGCGTTTCAGCCAAACTGTTCTCTTCGTACTAAACAAATATTTTTGTGTGCAAAAATAATCGACTGAAAGAATATTTTATTTTATATTTCTACTTTCATATTGTACTTCACAGATCTCTCTAACTATACACGTTTTCTCTTTTTCTTAACCAAGTGTAGTCAAACCCATCCTTTGGGGTCATCTCAAATCTTGATGCCTCTGTGGTTTTTTTTATTTTTTAATTTTTACTGTGACTAATCAAAAATTTTCTTTAACTAATACCAAAACCATTTTATGTAAAGACGCCCTGACTCCAGAAATTGATGGAAACTCCTTTGTGGTAGGAAAAACATCCTTTCCTTATAATACCTATGTTGTTGCCATGTTTATAGTTTACAAAGGATTGCTCCCTATTTAGTATTATCTCTCTTAATCCTCAAAGAACAGAGGAAAGTAGGAAGGTGCCCTTATTACAGTTTTAAACATGATGGAACTGAAATGTAGGGAGAATAAGTGATTTGCTCAAGATCATACCCTTATTAAGTAGAAAAGCCAGGATTGAGCTAAACATTCTTATGCTAAAGTCTCTGACCTTTCTACTATAGCATACTGTTTTCTACTTTTAAAATTCCTTTCAGCCTTCAACAAAGTCCTTCACAAGTCATAAAGGATCAGCGAAAGAATGAATTAATAGATGTATGCTTTTGTCCATTCGCCACTTTTATTTAGAAATAAATTTATTTAGAAATAGGCCTAATTGGTATTTGTTTCAGAGTAAAAGAAGAATTCCTCTGCAATTGTGGAATACATGTGAAGATACATAAGCATTAGTCAATGTAAGGAATGACTAATAACAATTAAAAGTCTCAATGCAAAATGTGAATTCTGTGGTGTTATGTCTATGTTTCTAAGTTTGGAATTAAGTCTTTCTCAGCACTTGGGTAAATAGGTTCACTTAAATAGGCCAAGTTCTGATCTCATGCCTTAACTGTCTTATCTTATTTAAATATATTAATGGGTTCTGCCTTGTGCATGAGTATGCTTTTAACATCCGAAATACATACAGATAACACAGCCAAACTAACAGTATGATCATCTTCCCTTCCCTGACCCAGCTCTCTTGAAGACACTGTGAGGCATTTTGAGTCAGTTTATACTGTAGGAAATAACTTTTTTTTTTTTTTTTTTTTTTTTTTTTT
>NW_016815803.1:277469-328069 GCF_001698545.2 Rhinopithecus bieti | reverse complement strand
CTTAATAGCTCCCCAATTCTTAAACACAAAAAATTTTTCTATTATCTATCTATCTATCTATCTATCTATCTATCTATCTATCTATCTATCTATCCATCCATCCAGCTATCTACCTATCTATCTATCTATCCAGCTATCTACCTATCTATCTATCTATCCAGCTATCTACCTATCTATCTGGGTTGGGGGGAAGAGAGAGAGATGCATTTGTGTGTATGTGTGTGTCTATGTCTTGCCCAGTTTTGTTTACTTTTGGTGGGAGGGTTCCTCTGCAATATACTAGCCTACCATTGCCAGAAGATGAAAATGCCTGTTATAAACTCTTAAACATTCACCATTTGTTAAATAACTATTTTTTATCTGAGAACAGTTAGCAAGAAACCCCAAAATGCAATTCTGAACTGTAAATTGCATTAATAAAATTTGTTACCAAAACAGAAATTAGGAAAGAAAATGAGGGAGAGAGGGACGAGAGAAAAAATGATTTTGCCAGAGAAATTGGAGAAAGCAAAAGAGGAAGAAGAAAAGAGGAGATACTGAGGAAAAGTTGAGACAACAGATCATTACAGATCTCCAGATAGATTTCATTTTGAGGCTATATCTCCACTTTTCTGATTTTTTTATATCCTATATCTTTCTTGTATTTGTCACTTCCTGTCCCTTCGACTAATCTGTCTGAAAAGTTCATGGCCGGCCCAGTTACTGGATGCAACCCGACATTCTTTATTCAGACTCTATTGGGCTATAGATATAACACATGTATGGCCTGCACTTGTATGTACTCCAGCTGAGACTGACCTTTCTCCTTTTGACCTTCTCTATCTGTGACCCTCTTTCAGGCCTTTCTTGGTGTTCTTGACCAACTGACTGATATCCAGATTTGTCTGTATTCTGACAAGACAGAGTGGCTCACCTAACTCCAGAACAACATCATAGGTGCCAATACAAAGTAGACCAGATACACTGTCCAAAATACCCCTCCAAGGTTATTCCAAACCTAAAACTAAGCCAGGAGTTTTCCAAAATACATCACTATATTTTGTCTTGGGTGTTACTTCCCTACTTGGCAAACTAAGGCTAGAAAATTGGAACAGAGACTTCCTGTTAGCCTCTCTTATATTCTTTCTGTTCAGATATATATATATATATATATATCTTTTACTTGTACCGTCTTTAATATGACACAGTTGCCACAGCTTTCACAATGATTTATAGCCTATCAGAATTTAGTGAAAGATCTACATTTTGTCTCCTATCTTCCTCAAAAGCGTTTCAGCCAAACTGTTCTCTTCGTACTAAACAAATATTTTGTGTGCAAAATAATCGACTGAAAGAATATTTTATTTTATATTTCTACTTTCATATTGTACTTCACAGATCTCTCTAACTATACACGTTTTCTCTTTTCTTAACCAAGTGTAGTCAAACCCATCCTTTGGGGTCATCTCAAATCTTGATGCCTCTGTGGTTTTTTTTATTTTTTAATTTTACTGTGACTAATCAAAATTTTCTTTAACTAATACCAAAACCATTTTATGTAAAGACGCCCTGACTCCAGAAATTGATGGAAACTCCTTTGTGGTAGGAAAACATCCTTTCCTTATAATACCTATGTTGTTGCCATGTTTATAGTTTACAAAGGATTGCTCCCTATTTAGTATTATCTCTCTTAATCCTCAAAGAACAGAGGAAAGTAGGAAGGTGCCCTTATTACAGTTTTAAACATGATGGAACTGAAATGTAGGGAGAATAAGTGATTTGCTCAAGATCATACCCTTATTAAGTAGAAAAGCCAGGATTGAGCTAAACATTCTTATGCTAAAGTCTCTGACCTTTCTACTATAGCATACTGTTTTCTACTTTTAAAATTCCTTTCAGCCTTCAACAAAGTCCTTCACAAGTCATAAAGGATCAGCGAAAGAATGAATTAATAGATGTATGCTTTTGTCCATTCGCCACTTTTATTTAGAAATAAATTTATTTAGAAATAGGCCTAATTGGTATTTGTTTCAGAGTAAAAGAAGAATTCCTCTGCAATTGTGGAATACATGTGAAGATACATAAGCATTAGTCAATGTAAGGAATGACTAATAACAATTAAAAGTCTCAATGCAAAATGTGAATTCTGTGGTGTTATGTCTATGTTTCTAAGTTTGGAATTAAGTCTTTCTCAGCACTTGGGTAAATAGGTTCACTTAAATAGGCCAAGTTCTGATCTCATGCCTTAACTGTCTTATCTTATTTAAATATATTAATGGGTTCTGCCTTGTGCATGAGTATGCTTTTAACATCCGAAATACATACAGATAACACAGCCAAACTAACAGTATGATCATCTTCCCTTCCCTGACCCAGCTCTCTTGAAGACACTGTGAGGCATTTTGAGTCAGTTTATACTGTAGGAAAAAACTTTTTTTTTTTTTTTTGGCAGGCTGACAGGCTGAGGCCAGATCTTGCAGCAACTGACTTCTTTAGTTCCTGGAAGGTTTTGAAAATGTTAGATTATTTGTGCATTGCCTTTCTCACATGTCAGTAAAGATTGCAATGTATTATCACCACCACTAATTTACTTTTCTGACCAAGAAACATATACCTTAAAAAATGAGAAAATTAAAAGAAATCTTAATCATAGGTTCTTGAACAGTTTAGGCATTACTGTAAATTAGCTTTTGTGCTAGAACAGTCTGTTTGGTGCCAGGAACAATTCAAAAGGCTTGTAATACAAAAAACATAAAGTTTTAACAAAATGTAGTCTAGACAGAAATTGTGCAACAATACAGTAAACTCATTATTGCAGAATTAAAACAAAACAAAATAAAATAAATAATGCAAAATTATTTTTATTTACCTCTTGGTGCTAGATCCTGACCCCTAAACTAGGGTATTTTTTAGTGATATTTCCTCTATTCCGGAATATTTGTTTCAGGTAATTCTCCTGGCCACAGATAGTGATTTAAAAAATGAGAATTGAGGCCGCAGTTTAACTTGTGACCAAATTCAGATGGGCCATCATCTCTGCAGCTCAGCTCTGTCATGGCGAGTTCTTCAATGTACCTGTGTTGAGGAATGTAGGTCTACAACCCTGCCAAGACGAGGGCCAATTGTTTCATACATTGGCAGGCCTAGAGCACTGCTACAAGTCAGGACAGTGTCCTAGCAACCAAGTTACTCACTTATTAAATTATCTCATTATTCTCTTACTCCAAATTGGGAGAAAGCTCATAATTTCCTTCCAGTATATTTTCCTATCTCAATTCAGTTTTTTATAATTACGTGCAGGGAAAGGGGTTTTCACTGTGGTGATGGGTTTCTTTTCCTTACCATTTAGGGTCTTTTAAATTAGAATACGTTCTTCATAAGTGTATATGTATATACACATATATGCACACATACATATATAAATTAAAACTTCATCTCTTGCTTCCTTTAATCTCTATATTGTAAAAATATACATTTTTTTTCTGTTAGTTTAGGACCAGCTCCAACTTCCAATCCCCAATTTAGATTACATGCTCTGAAACTAACTCCAAACATTTACTGAGTTTGAAGGTCAGTGCTATTGATTGATTTCTACTTATAATGTATGTTGTCCTAATATGAGTTTTGCTTTTTTTCTGTAACATTGGGCTAAGTCCAAAAATGCAAGGATCAAAGCATCTGGACTTGTTGCTTTCATGTTTGGCATATAAAGGGGCTGGCAGTCACCAATGTGGTCTTGGCTGGGCCCTACTTGTTTTCATTCTCTGATGTGAAACAGTTGGGAATCACAGACCCTCCAACAGCTAGAGTGGACTCAATAAAAATTGGCTTAATAATCTGCCAAGCATTTGAAAGTGCCAGTCTCCACAGTTTTTCAGCAGTTATTGGCCATGACATGCTTCTTTCTTTCTTTCTTTCTTTCTTTCTTTCTTTCTTTCTTTCTTTCTTTCTTTCTTTCTTTCTCTTTTTTGGAAAGAATTTGCTGTGAAATTAGTTTTGAAATCAACGTTTGAAATAAGTAAACTATTCATGATAGTAAACCAACTTTACCATCTTTGATCTCGTTTTATTCATTATTTTGCATGTTTCTTTTTTTATATGATGGCTTCTTTTGTCCATTTGTTTATCTGTTCTTTAAAAAATCAATATGATATATAACAAATAGTGCAGAGAGTGCCAACATTTCACAATTCTATTTAAAGTTATCTAATTTTAAAAAGTTATCTAGTTATCTTAAAGCTTCTAGTTACTTATTTATAAAATGTTCTAGATTAAATAATTAAAATTCAATTCTGATAACAGTATTGAACATAACTATACAGCACTATATTAGATGTGAATGTGTAATTCATTAGGGTGAGAAATTTTCCAGATTTTTTTTTTTACATTAAACTCTAGGGAAATGTACTTTTTTACCTTGGATTTTGTTGCCATGAAAATGCTTAGAAAGGTAGAGCTGTTAGCTAGGGCTTATAAATATTTTTATTATTTAGTTATTTCATTGGCTTTGAATATAGTTTTATAGTTATCACCATTTTTACCTTTCTCTATGGCCTTTTTTTTCATCAAAAGTTATAATTAACATGGATTTTAAATGAATTGTTAAGATCTTCCAAAAAAAGGCTATACTAGGGTAAGTTTAATAGTATCAGTAGTGGGTATAGGGAGCTAAATTGGGAAAGCATATTAATATTTTTACAATTAAACTGGAGCCCTAATTTGAATTTGAACTATTACTATACCCATTGCAATTAGACAAAAGAAGCAACAATTAGCTTGAAAATTGGAAATAAATTCTCATTATTTGCTAATGACATATTTGTTTCCCTGGGAAGTTTAAGAAAATGAATTAAAAGGCTTCACAAACAGTAAATGCATTTAGTAAGTTTGTTTGAGATACCTTACTGTATCAAAATCACCTGCCATCATGTATCAAAACAATTATAAGAGTTAAAAGGGATACTGCATTTACAATAGGGACAAAAGTGAAATGGAAGAATAAGATAACAGGAAATGCATAAGATCTATCAGAAAAAAAATCATAAGATACTACTGTAGAAACAAAATAATATTTAATTAAGTGGAAATGCATGTAATATATTTTTATTAAGACACAACCTCTTAAAGATTTTCCTTAGTGTATATATTTAGTTTTAAATTTATAAGACAAGGATGTTTTCTGGAAGTGGACATGCTATTTCTAGAGTTAATGTATAAAAATAGACAAGTAAGTAGAGCAAGAACAATTCTGAAAGATGACAATATTAAAGAAAGAGCAAGCCCAATATTAAAACACATTATAGTGGCACAATTATTAAAACAGCATAGTGATACATGGATAGACAGACTGATTAATACAATAGACTGAAAGGGCCATAAATAGATTCAGATATACACAGGCCTTTAGTTTATGATGAAAGTGGCATTAGAAATAGTGGGAGGGATTGCATTGGGGAGTTATACATGATATAAATGATGAATTGATGGGTGCTGACGAGTTGATGGGTGCAGCACACCAACATGGCACAAATATACATATGTAACAAACCTGCACATTATGCACATGTACCCTAGAACTTAAAGTATAAAAAAAAAAAATTAAAAAGAAATAGTGGAGGTAAAGGGTTTGTTCAGTAAATATGTTGGAACAACTGAGCAAACATTTGGTAGAAAATGAAGTTGAATCCTTACCTCACATTTGGCTACATCAAAATGAATTCCAAAATGGATCAAACTTTTCAATCCATAGGAGAATGTTTTTATAATCTGAGTGAGAAAAGCATTTGCAGGTCAGATGTGAATCTAGAAGTCATCTAAAAGAACTAAATTCAGTTGCACAAATGTTATAGAATTCTGCATGGATTAAAAAAGGAAAAAAGTAAGAGGTGAACTAAAAGCTAGGGAATCTGTAAGTGATTTAAAATTATAGACATTATTTTAATAATATTTGAATATTTCACTTGAATAATTAAGTAATAATGAATCCAATGAAATTTGGGCACAGGATGCCAAAGACTGCGAAAAGGGAAAATAAATAGCTCTGTAGCAAATGAAAATATTTCAACATTATTTATAATGCAAGAAATTTAAGTGAAAGCTATATTGAGACATGATTTTTTCCCTTCAATTTAGAAAACAAAACCTAAAAGTTTGATATATTACATTAATGAGGGTGTGGAAAACCTGCTTTTCATGAATTGATGTCAATAAACTGGAATTTTCTGTAAGTAATTTGACAACACCTAAGCTTTTTACATATATGTGCCCTTTAGCCAAGCAATTCAGCTTCTAGGAATTTGTCATGCACATATGGTGACTCCTGTATAGAATGATATGTATCTGAATATTTATTGTGAAATCTTCTTTACTGGGAGCATTAAAACAACCTAACTGGACTTTAATGGAAGTCTAGAAAGAAATTATATCACATCTATAAAATAGAATATTATGTTTCTATAAAAGGATGAAGCATAAATTGGAATTTTATTTTTCTAATGTAAAAGTAGTCTAGAGCTACCACTGTGATGCCATTCTACCAGCAAGGATTCAGGCTTCTTCTGTCTTTCTGTCATTAATTCTCACATGTGCTTTACTCCCTACTTATTGCAAGATGGATTTCCATTCCCAACATTTTATTGATATTTCAACCAGAGAGAATTAGATTGTACATTTTTCAACCTTCCAAATAACATTCCTGAAAGAACCAATAATCAATTTCTGCTTCCCTCTCATTGGCCAGAACTGCGTTGAACAGCCCTCCAAAATGGAAAGGTACCTTGGAACTGTTATGTTTTAGTTGGGCACATTTCTACACTGAAAATAGCAGACTTCCATCATAAAGAACGGGAGATTGTTAAGGAGTGGGTAAGAAAAAAACAGATGTGTGTGTATGTTCGAGTCTGTAGAGGATATCTACAAGGAGGAATAAGAAACCAGTGTTTTTAGTCTTCTCTTAGGAGGAAAACTGGGGTTTACTAATTAAAGATGTACTTTTTACTATATAATATTATAACTTGGGATATTTTTATTAACATATAGATGTACATATTTTGGGAGTACATGTGATATTTTGGAGCATGTATATAATGTATAATAATAATATCAGAGTAATTGGGATACCCATTGCCTCAGACATTTATCTTTTCTTTGTGTTGAAAACATTTGCTAGCTACTTTGAAACATATAAGAAAATATTGTTAACTATAATTTCCCTACTGTGTTATCAAATACTAGAACTGATTTCTTCTATCTAACTTTATTTTTTTACCCACTAACTCACCTCTCTTCATCTCTCCCACCCCTATTCCCTCCTCAGTCTCTGGTAGCCACCATTCTACTGTCTAACTCAGTGAGATCTACTTTTTTAGCTTCCACATATGAAGGAAAACATGCAACATTTGTCTTTCCATGTCTGGCTTATTTCACTTAACATAATGACCTCCAGTTCCACCCATGTTAATGCAAGTGACAGGATTTCATTCTTTTTTTTATGGCTGAATAATATTCTGTTGTGTATATATGCCACATTTTCTTTGTCCATGTACCCACTGACGGACACTTAGGTTGATTCTGTGTCTTGGCTATTGTAAATAGTATTGTAATAAACACAGAATGCAGATATCTCTTCAATGTACTGCTGATCTCCTTTCTTTTGGAAAGATACCCAGGAATAGGATTGCTGGATCATATGGTAGTTAGTTGTACTTTCAGTTTTTTGAGGAACTCCCATACTGTTTTCAATGGTGACTGTACTAAAAGCTAGGGAATCTGGAAATGACTTAAAATTATAGGCATTATTTCAATAATATTTGATTTGTTTACATTCCCCTCAACAATGTACAAATATTCCTCTTTCTCCACATCCTCATCAGCCTGTCATCTTTTGTTAAAAATAGACATTCTAACTAGGGTGAGATGATATCTCATTGAGGTTTTAATTTGCATTTCTCTGATGACTAATGATGTTGAGCATGTCTTTTATATACCCATTGGCCATGTGTATGTCTTCTTTTGAGAAATGTCTATTCAGATATTTTGCCCATTACTAAATTGAATTATTATTATTATTATTATTTATTTATTTATTTATTTTTTGCTATTGAGTTGAGTTTTATGTGTATTCTGGTTACTATTCCCCTGTCAGTTTGCTAGCTTGCAAATATTTTCCTCCATTCTCTGGGTTTTCTCCTTACTTTGTTAATTCTTTCCTTGCTGTGCAGAATTTTTTTAGCTTGGTGTAGTTCCATTTGCCTATTTTTTGCTTTTGTTGCTTGTGCTTTTGAGATCTTACTCAAAAATTTTTGCTCAGATCAATATCCTGGAGTGTTTCCCCAATATTTTCTTCTAGTAGTTTTATAGTTTTAGGTCTTTTAAGTTTTACTTAACTTACTTTTACTTTTTTACTTTTACTTAACTTACTTTTACTTAACTTACTTAAACTTACTTTTATGTTTTTTATCTATTTCAATCTATAAATGAATTTAGTAGTTTCAGGATACAAAATCAACATAAAAATCAGTATGCTAACAGTGATCCTGGAAAAGAAATCAAGAAAGCAATCCCATTTACAATAGCTACAAATAAAACACTTAGGAATCAGTTTAACTAAAGAAGTAAAAGATCTATACAAGGAAAAATACTCCCCAAAGCCATCTATCGATTCAGTGCAGTGCCTATCAAAACACCAATGGCATTCTTCACAGGAATAGAAAACACAATCCTAATCTTATAATAATCTTTGAATTTTATAACTCATGCATGTATGACTTATTACCAAAATATTTTCAATCAAAATTTGTATTACCTTTAAAATGTTTTCAATGAAATTCTTCAAAATTTCTAATTGACATAATTCCTTTAATCTCATTCTCTAATATTGAAAGGATAATTTCTACTATATGATTGGCACCATTATAAAAATCCATTAACTTTCTTTCATGGACAGGAGGATTTGGGTTAAAACTTAAGTTTTGTCACTTATGGGTTGTACGACTTAGAGACAATTACTTCTAATTTATCTGAGCATTAGCTTTCTCATATACTACATGAGGATAAGATTATTTGTTGAATCATGAAACTAGATAATGTATGTAAAGCATTTAACATAGTACCAGATACAGGGTAGGTGTTTCATAACTGATGCCTACTATTTCTATTAACATGCCAATAATTATTATTCCTGAGGACGTTCGTATGAGGTTGTGTACTCTCTAAGTAGTACTAAAAAATAATATAAAGATTAGCTGTTCGATAATAGAACAAGGAGATCTGTAGAAAGGAACAGTAGCCGCTGTTATGTTTTAAGCACAGTCTGAGAGCATCATAATTTCTAGAAACTTTATACATGTGATATAAGTAGTTATCACTAGGCTCAATTCTATAAAATGGATATATTCCCTAGGTTTAACACTCTTAACATTAGGTTCTAAACACTGCAAATGGATAATCAGCCTTGAACACATTTCTGCCAGATTAAAAGAAAATTGAAATGTTTGACTCAACTATAAATTTGTATCTTCCTAACTTTCATTGGCAATTTGTTGCATAAAGTGACTTTATCAACATCCAAAATGGGTCAAAATGGCCGGGCGCGGTGGCTCAAGCCTGTAATCCCAGCACTTTGGGAGGCCGAGACGGGCGGATCACGAGGTCAGGAGATGGAGACCATCCTGGCTAACACGGTGAAACCCCGTCTCTACTAAAACTACAAAAAACTAGCCGGGCGACGTGGCGGGCGCCTGTAGTCCCAGCTACTCGGGAGGCTGAGACAGGAGAATGGCGTGAACCCGGGAGGCGGAGCTTGCAGTGAGCTGAGATCCGGCCACAGCACTCCAGCCTGGGTGACAGAGCGAGACTCCGTCTCAAAAAAAAAAATAAAATAAAATAAAATAAAAAATAAAAATAAAACAAAATGGGTCAAAATATATCAGGGTGGTAGTTATTCTTAACTTAAGTAAGATATATATTTGAATAGTAAACCTGTCAGAAACCTAAGGCAGTAAAATGTATATGCACTTTTACATTCATAGTAGGATCCAATTCTGAATAACACCATTGGTTTATGTCCTACAACTCCAACGCAATATATTATAACTGAAAAAAAAAAAAAAACCCAACTAAACTAAATGGGCCTTTCAAACTGTTAATGATTTTGTAAATAAAAGACTAAGATCATTTATTAAACAGTTGGCTTTCTTTTGTGCTCCGTTTTTCACAAAAAAAAGCAAACATTTTCTACCCACTGTAAGGACTTTTGTGCATATAAAGTAAGAGAAGAAAAATGAGTGGAGTTATCAGGTACTGAGTGAACAACTAAGCTCAAACATTTTTCCATCACATCAGCTGCCTCGTGCACCCAACTAGTCTGTTCCTCAGAATGAAAATGACACAATATTCCATGTCCTGCTTCTTACAGGGTTGCCTGCAAATAGTGGAATTTGAAAAAGTTATGTGTTTGAAAAAAAAAAAAAAGAAAAAAAAAAAGAAAAAGTTATGTGTTTGAAAGCTAGAAGTCAGATCTATTGCATGAAGATCTATAGCATGCAGGCGTTTACATTTTAACACAGTTCAACATTTTACACAGTTGACTATTTCAGAGTCTTACGACTTTTCTTCTTAAATATATATTGAACTTGAAGAATATCCTATATCAGTTGAATACTGCTTGTATATGAAGTTTTAGAAACCTTTGTAAATCAACAATATATTAAAATCCCCCCTTTCTTTGTAAATTAAATATGACACTTCCAATAAATAGGTGAGGTAACTAAAAAAAAATTAAAGACATTTGATTTACTCCAAGACTTTCAAAATGCTAAAAGCAACAGCCTAAAAAGTAACCAAGTTGTTAGTTGGTTGTCCAGAAAGGTTGTCTTTAAGCCCTGGCCAGAATATGCAAGTCTTGCAGTTTTCCAAACCATTAACCATATCAGTAACACAGATACACAGAGAAGAATGTTGAAGCCAAAAGGAACTGAATGTGTTCTTTGTACTCCCTTATTCTGTGTCCTTCACCAGCAAGGCTGTGTCTTATACATTTCAGCCTTTAAGATGCTCACTAAGTTTCCCCTTCCTTTATCCCAAAGCTGCTAAGTAGGGTCTTGAGGAGGAAAAGGGTGACAATAACACTACTGTGTAGCATCAAGCCAAAGAATGAAGCAGCTAAATAGTAATTGTAACCTGTATTTATTTGTACACTAATACTACTGCTTCTATAGTAAACATTTTGGAATTCATTTCAGAATGTTTTATTAGGTAAAAATTTTAGGGCTGGAAACTTTTTTATTATTTCTTGAAAGCATCTGCAAACTTTCAAGTTTTCACTATTTGCACATATAGTCTTAAAAAACGAAGAGGGGTGCCTCTATGAGGGAGCATATGTGAGACATAGGGAACATAGGGAGGGGTCTGGGGAGAGAGGAGGAAAGAAAACAATGTTAGGTTATACAAGTCTTGTATCCTTAAAGACAGCTTGGAGACATGGAAACCACATGTGAACTTTTAGCTAATAAAATAAAATGCCAAAATGTGGTGGCTAAAGCTATTGCACCCAAAATGTAATTGGACATATGCTCATTTACTTGCTTATAATCAAAACATTAAAAAACTGTTTTGAACTCAGGCTAGGTGTAAGTATTGGACTAACTTAATTTATGTAATTATCTCACATGGAAAGAATGCATTGGTGCCATGGTGTTATTATTATATTATGAAAAGTAAACAATGTATAAGCTGGAATAGATAATACTTAAACAAAACCAAAATGTTCCTATTGCCCATGTTGAAAAAAAGGAAAACGACTTATTAATTTCACACTGATGCTATTTTCCCATGAATGTGCTATTTGGCTAGCATGCTTGCTGTAGGTTTATCATGTTCATGCAAATGAATGTCAGTCTGTTTTGATAATCATGCAAATTTCTTTTCTTCAATCAAAAATAACAGCTTTTACTAGTCTGATGAAATTGCCAGCATGTCAGGCTTTGGTTGCTAAACTCAGTTTATACACTGCATGAATCTGGATTTCACATGTGAATTCATTCAAGAATATCAAAATAGTATTGGACTTCCCCTACCCAAAGGCTCTTTTTATTTGGTTGTTGTATTTATCTTCATTTATTGATTTCTTTGCTCATTCATTGGTTGATTTATTAAACATGTAGAAAAGCACAGTTATTAAAAATGCAATTGAATCCTGAAGTAGCTCATATATACCAGAATTTATTAAGGTTTAAATATAGAAGAAAGAGCAGAAGTATATTGAGGTTTTTTTTAATTTAAGCAATTATGAAGAAAGATAAGAAATTTGACTTAATCTAGAATAAAGAACTATTTATATGTTTTTATTATTTAAGAAGCCATTTGAGTGGGAACTTGAAAGGAGACCAGATGACAGAATTAAATGGAATAAATTAAAAATCAATTTTCCTTACTCAAAACAAAGTAGTATAAGAAACTAAACACAAATGATATATGTAGGGAACATTCGTAAAGCAACATTTCACCCTATGAAAGAGAACATCATCCAAACTGAGTAACAATGGCAGGACTTGGCAACCCTGTGATTCACATAACTCATTATGTGACTCATACATAATGATTTCACAACTGAATTACCTTTTGTTATGTGTATCTAAATATATGCTTAGTAAGAAAGTCACAAAACATCTATTTGTGTATAGTTAATAATTTATCAAAAACTTATTCTATATTTAAGATACAAAGAATTATCTTAGGTAAAGTTTATTGCAAAAATATTTTTGGACAAGGTATAATTGAAGTTAGACTAACAAGATTCCACTGGTGAGGAGAACACATCCCAGACACGTGATTGATAGAAGCAAAGTCTCAAAGACTAAGAAAACAGGGTAAGATTGGAAAAAGGAATACTAGTGGGCTGAAGAGAGTTGATCACATTAGGAGATAATGTTGAAAATCAAGGAATATTTTAAGAAACTCCAAAGAAAAAATTATTGATTTGAAATCTGAAAATAAGTATAGCTGATTCCATACTTTAAAATCTGTACTGAAGTTTTAAAACTAATTAACTAGTTATTATGATTATATTTTTACCTGCTGAAGTGAGATAAGTAAGATGGGGCTAATAGAAGGCATATAGACATCCCTATGGTTAATTTTTTAGTTTTATGTTCAAGATGGACTAGAGCAGGGACTTTCCATGAAATGATTAAGGTTTGGTGTTAGCGTCTATTGTGTAACCACTGAGTCAGAATTGTGCCCTCATAGTGTCTAGAGCATAGAAACTCAACCACTGAAAGATTAATTGACTGATTGAAAAAAATATGAATCCAAAAATCATTAGGGGAAACAAATCATAAAGTCATATCAATTTATAGCAAAGCAAAATATGGCAGAAGAGTTGTAAAAAGTAAGCACACCTTTACTCATTTTTTCCCTTTCTATGAGAGAAAATCATATCGCAAGTAGTAGAAGGAAAAAGAAAAGACCCTTGTCTTATGCCTTTACTAACTCTAGAACATCTTCCTAATTTTCCTAAGTTTATGCTCAGTATTCAGATGGGTATGGACCTTCCTAAATCAGTGACCAGTGTAGCTATCAACTCTACAAATTCTCAAAGCTTATTCTTTTTTTAATCTTTTAGCAGATTAAAGGTTTCTACTTCTTGCTTAAAGTTCCAGAAATAAACCTTTAAAAAATCACAAACATACATATTTAAATATATAAATAATATATATTATAAACACAGATGATCCTTGAACAATACAAGTTTGAACTGTTCAAGTCTACATATGCAAGGATTTCCTTCTGCTTCTGCCACCCCTTAGACAGAAAAACCAACATCTCCAACCTCCTCCTCCCCCTCACCTTACTTAATGCGAAGGCAACAATGGTGAAGACTTTTGTGATAATCCACTTCCACTTAATAAATAGTAAGTATATTTCCTCTTCCTTATGCTTTTCTTAATAACATTTTCTTTTCTCTAGATTACTCTATTGTTAAAAATATAGTATATAGTACATGTAACATACAAAATATGTGATAATCAAATGTTTATGTCATCAGTAAGGTCAACAGTTCAACAGTAAGTCAATTAGTAATTAAGTTTTTGCAGAGTCAAAAGTTTTATGCTGATTTTCAACTCTGCAAGGAGTTAATGCCCCTAAATCCCAAATGTTTCAAGAATCAACTATATGTATTGAAATCTCTCATTTAATTGGGATCTAATTAAACTGAAGAGCTTCTGCACAGCAAAAGAAACTGTCATCAGAGTCAACAACCAACAGAATGGGAGAAAATTTTTGCAATCTATCCGTCTGACAAAGGTTTAATATCCAGAGTCTACAAGGAACTTAAAACAAATGTACAAGAAAAAAAGAAAACACCATTAAAAAGTGGACAAAGAACATGAACAGACACTTCTTAAAAGAAGACATACATGTGGCCAAGAAACATATCAAAAAAACTCAACGTCACTGATCATTAGAAAAATGCAAATCAAAACGATGATGAGATACCATCTCATGCCAGTCAGAATGGCTATTATTAAAACGTCAAAAGTCAACAGATGCTAACAAGGTTGCAGAGAAAAGGAACATTTTACACTGTTGGGAGTGTAAATTAACTAATAGTTCAATCATGGAAGACAGTGTGGTGATATCTCAAAGACCTAGAGGCAGAAATACCATTTGACCCAGCAATCCCATTACTGGGTATATACCCAAAGGAATATAAATAATTTTATTATAAAAATACATGCACACATATGTTAATTGCAGCACTATTCACAATAGCAAAGGCATGGAATCAATCTAAACATCCATGAGTGGTAGACTGGATGAAGAAAATGTGGTACATATACACCATGGAATATTATGCAGCCATAAAAATAAACAAGATAATGTCCTTTACAGGGACATGGATGGAGTTGGAAGACACTATCCTCCGCAAATTAACACAGGAACAGAAAACCAAACACCACATGTTCTCATTCATAAATGGGAGCTGAATTATGAGAACACCTGGACACGTGGTGGGGAGTAACATACATTGGGGCCTGTTGGGTGGAGGGTTGGGGGAGGGAGAGCATTAGGAATGGACACTGGGCTTAATAGCTAGGTGATGGGATGATCTGTGCATCAAACCACTATGCTACATGCTTACCTGTGTAACAAAACTGTACATCCTGCACATTACCCCTGAACTTAAAATAAAAGTTGAAGAAAAAAAATAAAACTCCTATTTATTACATGCTAATTACATGCCAGGAAATACATTAAGTGACTTAATCACATAATAATGATTAAAAATATAAGTTTTAGAGCCAAATTGCCTAGATTCAGACTCTAACTTTGTTATTGCTAACTCGGTTACCTTTGACCAGGTATCCTTTCCCTTAGTTTCCTCATCTTTGTACAATCTATATAATAATAATAATAATAATAATAATTTCTTTATGCTTCATAGGATTGTTGTGAAAATCAATTGAGACATCACAGCCAACGTGCTTAGAATAGTGGTCAGCATAGAATAAGTACTCAACACACGTTAATCCTCCACAGCACTACATGGATGTGAAAATGGAAGCTCATAGATTTTAATAACTTTGTCTAAGTTCACCCATCTAGTTACTAGCAGAGCTCAGATTTTAACATAGGTACATCTGGCTAGTCTGTCTTCACAGTGTTTTATTACTATTCAAAACTCAGAACTCTGCCTTGTCCTTCAATTGGCCTACCAGGTGCTGGTACCAAACCCAGTCAGTCCCACAGAGCACCATCTCCCTCCTGCCCCCAAACTGTCAAACATTCCTTACTCTCCCCTGACCTCTGCAGAATTCAGTGAACCTAAGCTACAGTTCCAAAAAGTCAGCTCATTCATTAAAGAAAAAAAAGTTTCAATTTCTTCAGAAAAGCCAGAATGGCTCTTCAGTTTGTTTGTTTGCTTAGGATCATGTAGCTCTCCAAGAAAAACATTTAAGATTTTGGAGAGTAGTTGACTTTCAGTGTTGAAAAAAAATTGACATGATAACTGGACAGAGTTGGATCCAGAGCAGGCAACAGCATATAAAACCAAGAGACACTTCAACCATCCTGTTAAAGTTAGAAAAATCCATTACCAAGTTGTAGAAGGAAAACAACTTGCGGAAATATCATCTAGGGCCGAACGTTTCCAATCAGTGGTACTCCATTCATTATATGCTTGAGTGGTTCCAGGAACAACAGAAGACTGTGCAGTGTTACAATGCCAAGGACAAGAAAGGCAACTCAGCCTGTCGGGCTGACTTCCCCTCACAGCAATCTGAATGTTTCAGGCTTCTCTTCCTTTGCCCAGATGAGTTAGTCACTTGGGAAGTGAAGTCGTAGCCAAGGACTCCTTTCTCAAACAAATCTCCTTGCTCTCTTGTGGACCATCTGCTGCTTTCATAGTCTTCAGGCCTAGCACACACAGTGCCCTATTTGAAAGGGGCAAGCATGGCATTTCAATACTTACTCATTCGACTTTCCTTTAAATCCTTAGATTAAGAGCTTTCATCAGCTGAACACCATTTTTTTACAGTATCTCTACTTTTTATACTACACCTACAAAGCAGTTTTTTAAATACTACACCTACAAACCACTTTTAGCAAAACTAAGAGAGCTAGTTGCTTAGTCTTGAGATGGCAGTACTTGATTCACATATCTGATGATGTTTGCTAGAAAGTGTTGAAGAATCTTTTAAAAAGAATTGGTCTCTGGGGTTTATAACCCACGGATGCTTTGAAAGCTCTCTCACTAAAGCATAGCCCAGAGATTTTTTAAAAAGATATCTATGTTCTTTTCACTGGTTTTGGATTGAACTGTGGTTAATTTGAAAGGGGCAAGCATGGCATTTTAATCCTTCCTCATTCGACTTTCCATTAGATCCTTAGATTAAGAGCTTCCATCAGCTGAACACCATTTTTTACAGTATCTCTATTTTTTATACTACACCTACAGAGCAGTTTCATTTTCTATGTGAGAAAACTGATGCTCATGATAAGTTTAAAAGACCACACACTAGCAGGTGATAGAAATAGGTACTGTAATCAGGTCTGATGAGTTCCAAAATCCATGACCTTTCATATGGTAGAGTTTAAGTTTTGAAGGATGAAAAAGTTAAGGTATAATATAAAACCTATACTAAAGTGTAGAGAAAAAGATACAAATTTTTCGTTTGACCAAATCCAGAAAATTGATGCCACTGAAAGAAATGAAAAGTTTTGGTGGATATAACAGAAGAAAATGATTGTTGAATAATCATGGTTCACTGCAACCTCAACCCCCTGGACTCAAGTGATCCTCCTGCCTCAACCCCCCGAGTAGCTAGACTACAGGCATGCACTACCATGCCCAGTTAATTTTCTTATTTTTTGTAGTCATGGGAGTCTTTCTTTGTTGCCAGGCTGGTATTGAACTCCTGGGCTCAAGTGATCTTCCCACCATGGCCTCCCAAATTGCTGTAAGTACAGAATCAGCTACGGTGCCTGGCCCAAACATGTTTGTCTAATATATATTTTGCCACTGAAAAAATGAGTGGGGCAAGAGAAAATCAAATTGTAGCTTGCCTGGAGGCCTTACACATTAAACAGACATATTGTCAATAGCCAAAACATGAATAAAGTATGCATCCATACTGAAACATTATTTAAAAATTCAATTTGACATGCTTATTCATTTGCATTCATTCTATTTTATTATTTATACTGAAATAGTTAAATTCTTCTTGAGCTTAAGCACACACATCCCAAACCTGCTTTGTAATTTAGCTAGCAATATGTTCATGGGTTAAATCTTAAACATGACCTTAAAATTGGTGGAAAAAATACTAAATATTAAATGGAAATATGAGGTTTTGATAATAAGATCCTAATATTAAGACTACATTAAGTCTTAAGACTATATCAGGTATTTGACCACATTTATTAAAACTAAGAGAGCTAGCTGCTGAGTCTTGAGATGGCATTACTTGATTCACATGTCTGATAATGTTTGCTAAAAAATGTTAAAGAATCTTGTAAAAAGAATTGGCCACTGGGGTTTATAACACAGGGATGCTTTGAAAGTTCTCCCATGAGAGCATAGCCCGAGATTTTTTTTAAGATATCTACATTCTTATCACTGGATTTGGATTGAACTGTGGTTAATTTATCCCTTAGCCTTTTGGCTCTCCTCTAAAACATTTTTAACTTAAATAATAAAACTGGCTTCATTGATTCACTTTATATTTTCCATTTTCTTGGGTTTGTTCTAGTATCTCCAGCTCAGGAAAGAATAAATTTGTGCAGGACTTGAGTTAGGGAACAGCTGGTACTAAAAATGTTTCTCTTCTTTAAGCTCTCTCCCCTCCTTATCCAAACAGAGAAAAGACAGATCTGTTTTCTCTTACTCAAATGGAGTGGAGTGAAATCCAAGTCCTCCAAAAAAAGAAATGGAATGCTGTTCTACCTCACTATTCACTCCTACTTTTGGACTCACACCATTTTTAGAATGTTAAACCATTTTTCAAAGACATTAGCCTCCCAAGAGGTAGGTGAGGATTAATTCCAGTTTGAGCAACATGTAAAACATAAAATTTAATAAAAGCAAAGCAACACAAACAGGCTGGACACCACTCTTTCTCTTCGTTTTTAGACGATGAAGTTATAATATAACTAACAACCCAGAGCCTTTGCAGCATCTCAAACTGCATTCTCTTGACTCTCCAATCCTCCAAAAAGAAGTTTGGGAAGACAAGAGCTTTTGAGAAATTGCCAGTTAAGAAGTCAGTTTGGAAGCTACTTAAAACCAAAGTTGTGTAATTAGAACTGTTGGTCTTAAGTATGTGTTTGAGTAATGTATTAAAGGGCATTAACATGGACAGTAAAACTCTTGCATTATTTTCTTCCCTGGGGGCATATAATGCACAACTTCATTGACTGGAGCCAGTTTAGTAAATGGGGCAGAAAATGCCTGTAGAAGTGATGTAATGCTATGAAGAAAGTGGAGCATAAGATGGCATATAAAGTCTTAATGGCATCGTTTCCTAGATTCTCCATGTGCAGCAAAGTGGATATTGTTGCTGCCTTTAAGGGAACAGCCTGATTACAATTAAAGCACTAGTGTGTTCATTTCCTGGCACACGTATGAATGTGGGGTATAGATTAGAATTTATTTCATCAAGCTTTAATTTCATTTTCAGCCCCTTAAAAGTTTCATATCTTTTAAATATGCTGCCAGCAACCTGTTATCTGGTATAATGAAAAGCAGTGTAACCACTCACCAAATAAAATCCCGTATAAAACCTAAACCTCAGTTTC
This sequence comes from Rhinopithecus bieti, assembly GCF_001698545.2. Classification (NCBI taxonomy): domain Eukaryota; kingdom Metazoa; phylum Chordata; class Mammalia; order Primates; family Cercopithecidae; genus Rhinopithecus; species Rhinopithecus bieti. The sequence continues at coordinate 308,794 of NW_016815803.1, read as the reverse complement.
ACTTTTCAGGCACTGGTTTCATTGCCTCTTCCACCCACCCTTTCTCTCTGCCAGAGCCCCTAATAAGCAGCAGCACTGGCCAAAGCCTGCCAAGTGTGAGCAGGTGGGTTTAATGGGATGTGAGATGTAGCTTGCCTGTAACCACACTACCATTCACTGGCAAGATCACATAGATATTAGGAGGGATAGAGAGAAAATTTTGAGCAAGATGTTTACAAATAAGAATAAAAATAAATCATACTGTTTTATATTCATACTTTATTTATTTGTATAATACACATTACATGTCACAGCACCTTAAAGAAAAATTTCTGGAAAGGTTTTGTTTGTTCTTTGATAGATGTAATGTAATAGATTTCCAGCTGGGAGGAAAAAATTCTTTTCTATTTTCACAAAGTTCAGAAAAGCAGAAACTGTTTTGGACCTTATCACTATTGATTCATTCTTTCATTCATTCATTTGTTCTTTCAAAAGAAACCATGAAGGAGCTTTCAAAGTAATTATTTTATTTATTTCTTAGACAAATCAGTGAATACAACTATGGGGTTTATGAAACAAAACCAAGATTATTTTATTGTTATTTTGGCTTAATTATCTAGAAAATTTTTAACAAGTAAATCTTTTATGTTAATAGTTAGCACTATGTTTTGTTTAAATTATGCTCTGTATGTGTTATGAGAAGAAAGAAATATGCTAAGGAAACTCAAGGGTGAATGTGGGAATCAAAACATGTGATGTGATATGGAAGGTATTTTGAAAGTGGTGAAATATTTTACAGATTTACAAGCATATTATTATCTTTAGAGGTAAAATGTTGTAGAGGAAAGAATGGACAAGGAATTAGAAGTCAAGTACAAACTATGCAACTAGCTGATTGTACGGACCTCTGTGGGTAACTTAACCTGTAGGTGACTATCTATTTATTTAAATGGTCACTCTAATTGACTGTCTTTTTCCACTGCTCAGGATTACCATGAGAGTTAAATATATTTAAAAGCACTTTTTTGACCTATAAACACAATAAATAATTTTGAAATTAGAAAGCTGTGTTTTTATTATAGTCACTAGGATAACTACAACTAAGTTTCAGGAATAGGAAAATTTCAGAAATCTATTTCATGTGAAAGCAGGAATTCAAGTACTTCAGAAAAGTTTATTTATAAATAAGATCAATATCAGTAAAAGACTATACTTAATTAAATGCCGTTGAAGCTGGAAATACAAACACAAATACAATTCACTGATGTCTTAATTGACATTATATTTATAATAACCATATTTGTTATTTTAAAATTTATATTTTATTTTAACACACAAAACAATATAAAACATGTTATAAAATAATATTTGTTCTAACAAATATGTTATTTAGTGCAAGAATATACCTAACAACCATGAGTCTAACAACTGGGACATAAGCAAGAATGTATATTAGTCAGTGCCCTGGTAAGAAACAGATGACATACTTAAAAGGATTTCATTGATAAGAATAAATTCCGTACCAACAATTACTAAAAGTTTCCATATCTTGTTCAATTACTGGGTTGTCAGATTCTTAGTTTCTGCCAACTGAGTGGGTATAAAACTCATTGCATCTTAATTTGCATTTCCCTTATTATTAATGAAATTGAGCTTCTTTTTATAATTTTGGTTGGCAAAATGTTTTCTCTTATGCAAAATTGCTCATGTCTTTTGCCCAGATTTTTACATCGTAATTGTATTATTGAGTTATAAGTTGTTGCTTTTTTCAAATATTTAAAACAGTAATCTTTTGTTGATTACATGCTTTGAGAATATCTTCACAGAGCTTCTGACTTGTTTTTTAATTTTATTTTGAAAAATTGTTAAATTAATTAATTTTAGTAATTAATATTTTCTTGTGGAGTTAATGCTCTTTATGCATTATTTAGGAAAGCCTTCTTTACCCTAGCTTCAGGGGGATCCCTTCTATAATTTCTTAAAAAAATTGTTTGATATTTAACATAGAAATCTTTACATCATTAGCAATTGGTTTTAACATGATGAAAGAAAGGGGCTAACTTAATGTCTATATGAATTGACTTGTTTCTCACTGCATTTATTGAATAATCTTTCATTTCTCCAGCTGTGCCACTTCTGTCTGTATCAATTTCTCCTATGCCTAAACTTGTATTCTGTCCTAATGGTCAGTCTGTCTATCCATGTACCAATATCATACTTTCTTAAATACTACAGTTTTATCATAATTCTTAATTTCTATTAGGACAAATCATCCCTCATTCTTCCTCTTAAGTATCTTAGCTAGTCTTGTCTCTTTTCTCTTCTATGCAAATGTTAGAATTTGATTATAAAACTCTGTTCAAATTTTGATAGGAATAGCATTAAAGCTATAGATTAATCTGAGAACATCTGATATTTTATAATAGTGGCTATATCCACACATAAAATATTTGGATAAAGTTTTAAAATATTAATTTGTCTTGCACATCTTTTGTTAGATTTTCCCTAGTAGACTATAATTTTATTGCTATTACAAATAACATTGTAAAAATTATAATTTCTCTTTGTTGCTACTCTACAAAAATGTAATTAATTATTGCATGGGTATCTAACATTTTGCCAACTTGCTATATATCCTCATTTTATACTCAGCTACTCTTGTTAGATTCCTTGGTGTTGTTCCTCCCTTTCCAATACTGTCTTATGTTTCTCTTTTCTTTTTAGGACACTAAGTTAGGATGATTCAGGCTTACCTTATAGCCAAGTATGCATGTAATCAATTTTGTAAATATTATAAATGTGGATGAGAAGAATGTATATTCTATAATTTGGAGTGTAGAATACTATTAGATCAATTTTTTAAAGTCTTTTCTGATGTATATTATTTTTTGTCTGCTTAACCTATTAATAATTAAAAGGTATGATGAAATTCCCACTATGGAGATGGATATACAAATTTTATTGTACTTCCTACTTTTTCTTTGTATATTTTGAGGCCATTTCATTTGGTTCATGCAAACTATATCTTCTATGTGAATTGAGCTTTTATTATTATTATTATTATTTTCTTTAACTTTTATTGTAAGTTCAAGGGTACATGTGCAGGCTTGTTTCATAGGTTAACTTGTATCACAGAGGTTTGCTGTACAGATTATTTCGTTATCCAGGTATTAAGCCTAGTACCCATTAGTTGTTTTTCCTGATCCTTTTCCTCCTCCTACCTACCATTCTTTGAAAGGCCCCAGTGTGTGTTTTTCCCCACTAGGTGTTCATGTGTTCTCATACTTCAGCTCTCACTTATAAGTGAGAACATGTGATATTTGGTTTTCTGTTCCTGTGTTAGTTTGCTGTGGATAATGGCCTCCATCCTTATCCATGTCCCTGCAAAGGACATGAACTCATTCTTTTTTATGACTGCATATTATTTTGTGGTGTGTATGTACCACTTTTCTTTGTCCAATCTATCATTGATGGGCATTTAGGTTGATTCTGTGTCTTTGCTATTGTGAATAGTGCTGCAATGAACATACACATGTGCATGTCTTTATAATAGAATCATTAATATTCCTTTGGGCTTATACCTAGTAATGGAATTGCTGGGTCCAAAACTATAAAAACCCTGGAAGACAACCTAAGCAATATCACTCAGGACATAGGCACAGGCAAAGATTTTATGATGAACTTTTATTATTATATGATGACCCTTTCTATAGCTAATATAGTTTAAAAACTTGATATCCATATAGTTTTTATTTAACCACTTAAATCATTTTCAGGTATACAATTCAGTGGCATGAACACAGTCACAATGTTGTGCTGCCATTACTACTGTCTTGGTTCAGGCTGCTTTAATAAGATACCATAGAGTAGATGGTTTAAACAACAGAATGTTATTTTTCAGAGTTCTGGAATCTGGGAAGTCCAAAATGTAGGCATGAGCAGCTTTGATGTCTGGTAAGAGCCCCTTCCTGGTTTGAAGATGTCTGTCTTTTCACTGTGTCCTCACACGGAAGAGAAAGAGTAAGAGCTAAACCCTCTTTCTCCTCTTATAAAGACCCTAATCCCATCATGGCCACTCTACCCTCATGACCTCATCTAAAACAAATTACATCCCAAAGGCCCCACCCTCTAAAACTATCCCATTGGAGTTTAGAATTTCAATTTATGAATTTTGAGGAATACAAACATGTAGTTCATGTCAACTACTCTTCATTTCCAGAACTTCATTATCACAAACAGAAGCTCTGTACCCATTAAATAATAACTTCTCATGTCCTCCTATCCCCAGCCCCTGGCAACCTTTATTCTACTTTCCGTTTTTATGAATTTGACTATTCTAGGTACCTATGTAAGTGGAATCATATAGTATTTGTCCTATCATGTCTTGCTTATTTCACTTAGCACGTTTTCAAAGTTCATCCATGTTGTAGCATGTAACCTAATATACTTTCTGTGCTACAGTCTATTTTTACTGATATTACGTTACTTACCAGCAGTCTTTTAGCTAGTATTTTTCTGGTGTATCAGTTTAAATATTTTAATATAGTCTTTTTATCTTTATGCATTAGGAATGTTTCTTATAAACTACAATAGCTTGGTTTTCTCAATTCAATTTGAAAAATCTTTTTATTATTTTATTTTATTTTTTGGGCGGGGATGGGGGAAGAGTCTTGCTTTGTAGCCCAGGCTGGAGTGCAGTGGCATGATCACAGCTCATTACAGCATCGATCTCCTGGGCTAAAGTGATCCTCCCATGTCAGCCTTCCGATTAGCTAGGACTACAGGCATGCACCACCATGCCTGGCTACTTTCTGTATTTTTTGTAGAGATAGAGTTTAGCCGTGCTGGCCAGGCTGGTTTTGAATTCCTGAGCTCAAGTGATTTGCTGGCCTTGTCCTCTTAAAGTGCTGGGATTACAGGTGTAAGTCACTGTGCCCAGCCAAATCTGACTTTTAACTGACATTAAAATTATGGTTATTGATATATTGGTTATTAAAACTTTTAACCTTTATTTTCAGATCTTATAATATTTTTCTCTTTTCTTGTCTTTTGTAACTGATTAATCAGGGTTGAGATTTTGCTATTTTTTCTTTATTTTCTATTTTATTGTTTTTTTCTCCACTACTTTGGGCTTTGGACCCCCATTTTACCATATTTAATGTAAAATGAAACAGTATATTAATCCCTACTCCTCAAACTGAAGTGTCTTAAAGAATGTGCATTAACTATACTCTTGTTATTCTGTAATACTCTTTAGAGACATTTATCTAAGTCTCTAATATAAAACAATAACACACACTATACAATTACTTTGAAGAATAAATGATAAAACCATAGTGCTTACTTTCAAGAACTAGAGATCATAGCACATCATAGCATGGATTTGGGGGGAAAAAATATGAGTTCAGGTTCTGACTCTACACTTATTATTTGACCCTGGTAAGAAAGATGGGTCTAAGTAAGTTAGGTGTAATAATATCTATGATGCAGTATTCAATTATATATTCTTATATATTCATTTATATATTCATTCTTATATATTCACTTATATATTCATTCATTTATTCATTGGTAAATATTTGTTTGAACTAATGTATTATGTATCAAATGCTGGCTATATAGTGATAAACAAGTTATATACTCTGCCATTATAAAATTTACAGTCTTGGAAAAACATGAATTTTAAAAAATTATACAAATGACTGAGACAAATTCTTAAAAGAAAGAAATTGGTGTGCAATAAAAGATTCTTTTAATGATATTGTATACAAAATATTTGGAATGTAGTAAACACTCAGTAAATGATGGTAGTATTTTATGGATAATAATGTCAATGTCTTAGGAGTTTATCATGCATAAATATTAAAAATGAACATGTTATATAATGCAATACCAAACTGTGTGTATTTCATTTTCTTAAGGATGCCAAAAAAATGAGATTTGAAAAACGGTCCATGCCATTTTCAAAAGCAGAATTCAGTGCAGTCAATAGAAACAGATGCAGAAATGTCAAAGATGGTGCAACTGGGAGACAAGAACTTTAAAACAGCAATTATAGCAATGTTTAAGCAGTCAAAAGAAAACATGAACACAATAAGGAGAAACATAAAAGTTAAAAAAGAACCAAATTAAACTTCTAAATTTTAAGCACATCTACATGAAAATTTCACTGATAGAATGAAAAGCGGGGGTGATACCATGGTAGAAGTAAACGTAAGACTATAACAATAGAAACTTGGCAAAGTACATTTAAAAGTAAAACTACTAAAAAAGAAACAAACAGCAACAACAACAACAACAAAAAACAAATAAAGAACCTCAGTGGTTTGTGGAATAATATTAAGCAATTCAACAATGCATATTGGGAAGTGAACTAGTGTATCCAGGAAGTGGAACATGCAAGGAAGATTATTGTGAAGCCTTGAGACTTGATGTTGCTCACTCTATTGGAGTTTGGAAATGCTTGAGATCTGTTACTCCTTTCTTCTTTCCTTTTTCTTTCTTTTGGAATGGAAATGTGTACCTATGCCTCTCCCACCATTGCATTTTAGAAGTAGATAACTTGTTTTCACAGGATCACAGATCAGACTTTGGACTTTTAAGTTAGTGCTGGAACAAGTTAAGACTTTGGGGTAATAGTAATGGAATGAGTATATTTGTATGTGTAAGAGACATGAGTTTTAGGGGACCAGGACTGAAATGTTATGATGTGAATGTTTGTCCCCTCTGAAACTCATGTTGAAGCTTAATCCCTATTGTAATGGCATTAAGAAGGTGTGAAATTTGGCTATGGTATTTGTGAGGTGGAATTTTTGGGAGGTATTTAGGATTAGATGAGGTCATAAGTGTGAGGTATTAGTGGTGTTATAAAAGCAGAAAGAGATATCTGAACTAGCACACTTATTTCCCTCACCATGTGATGCCCTGCACTACTTTGGGACTTCGCAGAGATTCCTGCCAGCAATAAGGTTCTCACTAGATGCAGTCCCTTGACCTTGAACTTCCCAGGCTCTAGAATTAAAAAAAAAAAATATATATCAACACACATATATATACACACACACACACACACACACACACACACACACACATATAGTTTTCTTTAAAAATTATCCAATCTCTGTCTCTCTCTCTCTCTTTTAATGAGATGGGGTCTCATTATGTGCTCAGGCTGGCCTTGAACTCCTGGCCTCAAGGGATCCTCCTGCCTCAGCCTCCCAAAATGTTACAATTACACACACAAGCCACCGCACCCAGCTGATTATCCCTTCTCAAATGAACTTAGTTCTCAAAATGAACTAAAACAAGTAATTAAATGAAAATATGAACACAGTAAGGAGAGACATGAAGAATTCAAAAGAACCAAATTACACTTTTAAACTTGAAAAATATTTGCATAAAAATTTCACAGATGGAATGAAAAGCAAAAAAGACATTATATTTAAAAAAATTGGCCTGATATGGTGGCTCACGCTTGTAATCCCAACACTTTGGGAGGCCAAGGCGGGAGGATCCCTTGAGCCCAGTAGCTTGAGAGCAGCCTGAGCAACACGGTGAAACCCCATCTGTACTAAAAAAACTACAAAATCTAGCTGGGCAGGGTGGTGAGCACCTGTAGTCCCAACTACTCAGGAAGCTGAGATGAGAGAATCGCCTAAGCATGGGAGGTGGAGGTTGCCGTGAGTTGAGATCATGCTGCTGCATTCCAGTCTGGGCCACAGAGTGAGAGCCTGTCTCAAAAAAAAAAAAAAAAAAGAAAAGAAAAAAGAAAGAAAATCAGTAAACTTTTGAGGGTATTGACAATAGAAACATAACAAAATAAAGAACAGTTAAAAAGAAAAATAAAAGGAATCTCAGAAATTTGTGGAATAACATTAAACTATCTATTATATGCATATTTGGAGCCCCAGAAGGTGAAGAGAGACATGAAATGATATAATAACTATTTGAGAAATAATGTTTCAAGCTTTCACAATATGATAAAAACTGTAAACTCACAGATATAAAAAGCTTAATGAAGTGCAATCAAGGGAAACACATACATACACAAACACTCAGAGGCACATTACAATTAAATTACTGAAAAGCAATGACAAAGAGAAAATCTTACAAGTAGCCAGAAAAAAAAGAAGACATATTACATAAAGTGAAACGAAGATAAAAATAACAAGACACTTGTTATCAGAAACTAAATAAATAGGAACAACATACTCAAGGTCTTGGCCCTCCCAAAATCTACCAATTTATAATTCTATATCCAGCAAAAATATGCATACTGTCAATCAATCCCAAAGCAGCCATTTAGAAAATAAAGCAGAGAGTTATAAATAATATGCCAACAGCAGAGATAAAATGAATCCCTAAAACATACCCAGTTAATCAAAAAAGGAGGCAAGAAATAAAGGAAAACAATAGGATAAAAAATGAATTTAAAAGAAAACAAATAGCAATAATGTAGACTTCAATGCAACCATATAAACTCTGACATTAAAAATTAATGCACTAAAATTTCCAATTAAAATGTAACAATTATCACATGGCACAAAAGTCTGCCTATAAAACTAACTGTAAAACCTATAGCACAAAAGGTTAAATGTAAATAATTTAAAATATATACCATGCAAACAGTAATCATAAGAAAGCTAGAGTGACTATATTCAGATCAGGTAGATTTTATGTAATATTTCTAGTGATAGGTATATTTTATAATGATGAAACTGTCAACCAATCAAGAAGAAAAAACAATCCTAAACACTTATAAATACACATTAAATAAAAGCTGACAGAATGGAATAGAGAAATAGGCAAATCTACAATTATTGCTGGAGACTTAAAACACTATTCTTCTAGTAATTGATACAACAAGTAGACAAAAATACCAGAATGGATAGAGAGGACCTAAATGGCATTAAAAACCACTTGACATAAATAACATTTATAAAACAGTCACCTAAGAATGCAGAATATACATTTATTTTACGTGTATATGAAACATTTACCAAGATATACCATATTTTAGGCTATAAAATAAGTTTCAATATATTTAAGAGGGCTGAAAATAAACAGAGTATGTTCTCTGACTACAATTAAATCAAATGAGAAATATCAGAAAATATATGAAAACTCTTAAGTATTTGTAAAAAGCAAAACAAAATATCACTTCTATGTATATATGGTCAGAAATAAGCCATAACAGAAATTTAAAAATATTTTGAATTAAGAAAAAAAAAAAATTAAGATATACCAAAATGCGTAGGATGCAGGTAACACTGCCATTAGGAGGAACAAATATAGCTTTAAAACACTTTTGTATAGAAATGAAACAAGTTGCAAAATCAATTATCTGAGCTTTCATTTAAAAAATATAAATTAGAAAGTAAATGTAATGTAAGCAAGAGACAGGAAATTATATAGATGAGGGCAAAAATCAAAAATAAAAAAAGTAGTAATTAAAGCAAGAATAGGATGTTTGCAATCTTGATAAATACTTTAAAGAAATGATAAATCTTTAGCTAGCATAATCAAAGAATAAGGAAGAGGAGACCCAGATTACCAACTTAAGAACTGGAAAATGTGACATCATTACAGTTACTAAAGAGTAAGAAGAGAGTATTGTAAGTACCTTTATGGCATTAATTTTAACCTCCTCAAAGAAATAGATAAACTGTTTTTTAATTGCCAAAATCAACCAAAAAAGAAATAGAAAATTTGAATAAGTGTGTATCTATTAAAGAAATTGAATTTGTAATTAAAAACCTTCTAACAAATAAACTCCCAAGCCAGATAGTTTCACTAGTAAATTTTTTTCCATTTGAGAAAATGACACACCAGAAACTTTCATAAACATTAACATTAAAATGTTTAGCAAGCCGGGCACAGTGGCTTACACTTGTAATCCGAGCACTTTGGGGGGCTGAGGCAGGCAGATTACCTGAGGTCAGGAGTTCGAAACACCTTGCCAACATGGTGAAACCCCATCTCTACTAAAAATACAAATATTACCTGGGTGTGTTGGTACACGCCTGTAATCCCAGCTACTCCGGCGGCTGAGGCAGGAGAATCACTTGAACTCACGAGGCAGAGGCTGCAGTGAGCCGAGATCATGCCATTGTACTCCAGCCTGGAGGAGGAGCAAAATTCCATCTCAAAAAAATAAAGTAAAATAAGTTTAACAAAATTTTAGCCAATCAAGTTTAACACTTTAAAAATAGATAATATATACTGTTAGGGTTTATCTTGGTGATTCAAGCATGATTTGCCATTTGAAAAGCAATCATTGCAATTTATCATATCAACAGAAGAGAAAACCCTAATGATTATCATAATAGATACAGAAAAAGCTTTTGACAAAATTCCACAGCCATTCATTAAAAGCACCACACATAAGAGTAAATGGGAACTTTCTCAGCCCAATAAAAAGCATGTAAGACAAATCTACATCTATCATTATATGTATGGATGAAAGACTAGTATCATTCTACCTAAGACTGGAAAAAATCACTATCTATACAATATTGTACTAAAAGTCCCAGCCACTGAAGTAAGGCAAGGAAAATAAATAAAAGACACTAAGACTGAAAATAAACCTTTTTATTGGAATATTTGAAAACTAGAAATTTGTAAAGAATCACAAAATTACTTGCTAGTGTTACTTGAACTAGTAAGAGAGTTTAGCAGTACTCAGAATTTAAGAATATACAATTAATTTCATTTCTACATACTTGCAAAAACAAATAAAAATTGAAGTTAAATAACGCTTACAATAGCATCAAAAACATAAAGTACGTACATGATGGTTAGTATTGAGTGTTAACTTGATTGGGTTGAAAGGATGCAAAGTATTGTTCCTGAGAGTGTCTGTGAGGGTGTTGCCAAAGGAGATTACATTTGAGTCAGTGGACTGGGAGAGGCAGACCCACCCTCAATCTGGGTGGGCACCATCTAATCAGCTGCCAGTGTGGGCAGAATAAAGGCAGGCAGAAGAATGTGGAAAAACAAGACTGGTTAAGTCTTCTGGACTCCATCTTTCTCCCATACTGGGTGGTTCCTGCCCTCGAACAACCGACTCCAAGTTCTTCAGCTTTTGGACTCTTGGACTTAGACCAGCGATTTGTCAGGGACTCTCAGGCCTTTGGCTACGGACTGAAGGCTGCACTATCGGCTTTCCTACTTTTGAGGTTTTGGGACTTGGACTGGCTTCCTGGCTCCTCAGTTTGCAGGCAGCCTATTGTGGAACTTCAGCTTGTGATCATGTGAGTCAATTCTCCTAATAAACTCCTCTTCATATATACATCTATCCTATTAGTTCTGGCCCTCTAGAGAACCCTGACTAATACAGTTTAAGAGTAAATTTAATAAAATATGGATAAAATATTTTTTCAATTTGATTAAAATGTCTACAAAATATACAGCTAACATTATATTTAATGATGAAAACTCAAAACTTTCCCACTAAGATGAAGAACAAGGAAAACTGTCTTCTTTCACTACCGCTTTTCAACATAACAATGGAATGCAACAAGGCAAGAAAAAGAAATGAAAGGTATACAGATTGGAAGGGAAGAAACCAAACTGTCTTTGGTGACATAATTGTCTATGTAGAAAATTTGAGACTTCACCAACAAAAAAGTTCACAGAAATAATAAGCAATTACATTAAGGTTGCAGGAAAGAAGATTAATTTACAAAAGTCTATCATCTTTCTTCTTTCTTTCTTTCTCTTTCTTTCTTTCTTTCTTTCTTTCTTTCTTTCTTTCTTTCTTTCTTTCTTTCTTTCTTTCTTTCTTTTCATTTCTTCTTTCCTTCTTCCTTTCTTTTTTATTTTTATTTTTTCCTAAGGCCTGGCTCTTCTGTCACCCAGGCCAGAGTGCAGTGGTGCGATCTCGGCTCACTGAGACCTCCACTTCCTGGGCTCAAGCCATTCTCCCACTCAGCCTCCTGAGTAGTTGGGACTACAGGTACGTGCCACCAGACTTGGTTAATTTTTGTATTTTTTGTAGAGATGGGTTTCACCATGTTGCCCAGATAGGTCTCAAATTCCTGAGTGCAAGCAATCCACCCGCCTTGGCCTCCCAAAGTGCTAGGATTACAGGTATGAGCCACTGCATCCTGCCAAGTCCATCACTTTTATATATCTCAGCAATAAACAAGTGGAATCTGAAACCAAAAATGCAATACCGTTTACATTAGCACTCTAAAAAAAATAAAACACTCAGGTATAAATCTAACAAAGTGTGTACAAGTTCTGCATGAGTTAAACTAGAAAACTCTGATGAAAGAAATCAAAGAACCAAATTAATGGAGATATTCCATGTTATAAACAGAAAAATGACATTGCCAATATGCTAGTTTTTTCCAATTTGACATACAGGCTCAGTGCAAACCCAATCTAAATCCCAGCAAGTCATTCTATGGATATTGACCAACTGAGTCTTAAGTTTAGATGGAGAAGCAAAAGACCCAGAAGAACCAACACAATGTGAAAGGAGAACAAAGTTGAAGGATTGATACTACCTGCTACAAAACCATAGTAATCAAGACAGTGTTATATTATTAAAATAATAGAAAAATAGATCAGTGGAACATAATGGAGAGCCCAGAAATAGACCCACATACTATAAATATAGTCAAATGACCTTTGATGAAGAATTAAAGGCAATACAATTGAGAAAAGATCGTCTTAAAAATTATGTTGAAATAAACAGACATCCACATGCAGTAAATTAAGCTAGACACAGACCTTACGCTCTTTATGAAAAGTAACTTGAAATGAATCACAGACCTAAAAGTAAAACACAAAGTGATAAAACTTCTAGTAGATAACAGAAGAAAATTCTAGATAGGCTAGGGTAGGTGATCGCTTCTTAGATATAAAACCAAAGACACAGTCTATAAAAGAAAGGATTGATAAGCTGAATATCATTAAAATAAAAAATTTTTACTTCATAAAAGTTAAGAGAATGAAAAGAAAAGCCACAGACTGGGAGAAAATATTTGCAAAAGGCAAATTTGGTAAAGGACTATTGTCCAAAATATACAAAGAACTTTTCAAACTCAACAATAACCCAGTTTAAAAATGGGCCAAAGACTTACAGACACCTAACCCAAGAGGACATATACATGAAAAATGAGCATATAAAAAGATGCTCCACATAACATGTTAACAGAGAAATGCAAATTAAACAGCAGTGATATACCACCTCATACTAGTAGAATGGCTTGAATCTAGAACACGAACAATACCAAATGCTAACAGGGATGTGGAACAGCAGGAACTCCTGCTCATCACTGGCAGAAATTCATTGCAAAGTGGTACAGCCACTTTGGAAGATAATTTAGTGATTTCTTACAAAACTAAAAATATTCTTACCTTAAAATCCAGTAATTACAGTCCTTTGTATTTACTCAAACAAGTTGAAAACATTATCTACACAAAAAAGTTCACACAGATGTTTTCAGCAGCTTTACTGATAATGGCCAACACTTGGAAACAACCAAGATCACTTTCAGTAGATAAGTCAATAAATAAATTGTGGTGCATCCAGACAACAAATATTCAGTGCCCAAAAGAAATGAGCTAGCAAGGCATAAAAATACATGGAAGAAATTTAAAAGCATATTACTCAGCAAAGGAAGCCAATGTGAAAAGGCCACATACCACGTGATTACAACTATATGACATTCTGAAAAAGGCAAAGCTAAATTAGTGATTACCAGAAATGAGACTGGAAGGAGGGATAAATAGGTGGACCAGAGGGTATTTTTAGGGCAGTGGATCTATTTTGTACACTGTAATGGTGGATACATGTCACTATACATTTGTTCAAACTCACTGAATGTAAAACACCAAGAATACACCCTGATGTAAACTGTGGACTTCCAATTATAATGATGTATTAATGTAGATTAATCAGTTGTATCAAATGAACTACTATGGTGGTGAATGTTGATAAAAGAGGAGGCTATGTATTTGTGGAGGTTGGGGTTATGTGAGAAAACTGTGCTGAATTTTGTTGTGAATCTAAACTGCTCTAAAAAATAAAGTCTATTAAAAATATGGGTAAAAGCTATACTCTAAAATACATAACAAATTTTTAAAAGAAAGACCTAAATGAATGGAGCAATTACATTATATTCATAGATTGTTGAAAGACTCAATGTTGTTGAAATTAAAGTGTCGATTGAATTCAATATACATCAAAATCCCAGGGGCTTTTCAGAAAATAGAAGTTTTCTTCTGTTTTTCTAAAATTCATATGAAAAGTCAAAAGCTCTATCTGGAAATACCAACAGAATGTTATAAAAGAGCAGCAATGTTGGAGAGCTTACACTACGTGAATTCAAGATTTACTTATTATAAAGTTATCTTAAACAAGACTGTGGTATTGGCATAACAATAGACAATACGTTAAACAAAACAAAGCGGAGATTCTAAAAATAGACTGACGCGTACATAGTCAACTGGTTTTTAACAAAGGTGCCACAGTAATTCAATGGAGAAAGGCTGGACTTTTCAACAAATGATGTCAGAAAACTGGATATCCAAATGGAAAATAAAAATTAACTTCAGTCTTTAACTCAGCCACATATAAAAATTATCTCAAAATGGACAATAGATTGAAATATAAAAGCCAATGCCATAAAATGTCTTTAAAAAAAGCGTAAGAGAAAATCTTTGTAACCTTGGAAAAGGCAAAGATTTCTAGAATACAAAAGCACAAACATAAAAAGTTGATAAATCTGACTTCATCAAAATTTGATATGTTTTAATATTCAAAAGTCTCCATGAAGAAAATGAATAGGCAAGACAGGGGCTGGCAGAAAATCTTCACTGTACATATATCTGAGAATAATATGTATTTTACAATATAATAGTAAAAAATATAAATCCAGTAAGAGTGAGTAAAAGACTTGAAAGTTTTACCAAAGGTATATAAATGGTGATTAAGTCATGAAGAAATGTTCAAATGCATTAGTTCTCACGTAAATGCAAATTTAAACTGCATGAGATACCATTACACACCACTGAAACAGCTCAAATTACAAAACTAAAAATACTCTTACCTTAAAATCCAGTAATTACAGTCCTTGTTATTTACCCAAACAAGTTGAAAACATAATATCTACACAAAAATCTTCACACACATGTTTTTAGCAGCTTTACTGATGATTGCCAACACTTGGAAACAACCAAGACCACTTTCAGTAGATAAGTCAATAAATAAATTGTGGTACATCCAGACAATAAATATTCAGTGCCCCAAAGAAATGAGCTAGCAAGTCATAAAAATACATGGAAGAAATTTAAGAGCGTATTACTCAGTAAAGGAAGCCCATATGAGAGGGCTACATACCACAGGTAGTGGCAAGGATGTGGATGTGGAGAACTATGGGAATGTAAAACTGTACATCCCTTTGTAAAACATTTGTATAATTTCATATAAAGTTAAATGTACACCTACCACATGACTCAGCACTTTCACCTCTAGTCATTCACCTAAAAGAAAAAAATACTGGGAAGGGTATTGGGGGGCTGGGGAGGAGGTGGGGATGCTTAACAGTTACAAAAAAGATAGAAGGAATAAATAAAATATACAATTTGGTAGTGCATCAGGGCGATTATAGTCACTAATAACTGAATTGTACATTTTAAAATAAAGAGTGTAATTGGATTGTCTGTAACTCAAAGGATAAGTGCTTGAGGGATGGATACCCCATTCTCCATGATGTGCTTATTTCACGTCACTTGCCTGTATCAAAACATCTCATGTAGCGCATAAATACATATATCTACTATGTAGTCACAAAACTTAAAACAAAGAAAATATAAAATAATTTTAAAACTGGACAAAAAAGGAAAACACATACATGTCCATACAAAGTTCTTTCATAGCAACTTCATTCTATAATTGGAAACGAAGTATCCAACAGGTAATTATGGAAAGCCATACAAATAAATAGTATTCAATGATAACGAATGAATTCCTGATATGCAACAATATGGGTAGCTCTGAAAAACATTATGCTGAGCAAATCATACCAGAAACAAAGACTTCATACTATATATTCATTTTATATGAAATTCTAATGCATAGTGATAGAAATCACCCTAGTGGTTGAGAATAGAGTGGAGATTACTGGGAAGAGCACAGGAAATATTCTGGGGTAATAGAAATGTTCTAAATCTTCACTTTGGTGGTAGTTACAAGGGTATATAGATACGGTCAACCCTCTGTAGGTTTTGCATCCACAGATTCAACCAATCACATATTGAAAAATTAAATAACAACACAACAGTAAAAGAATAGAAATAAAAATACAGCATAACAACCATTTACATAGCATTTGTATTGCGTTGGGCATAATAAGTAATCTAGAGATGATTTAATGTGTATGGGAAGATGTGTGTAGTTTATACAGAAATGCTACACCATTTTGTCTAAGGGAATTGAGCATCTGAGGATTTTGGTGTCTGAAGAACATTCTGTTCTTCAGACGTTCCCCAGATATAGAGGGATAACTGTATATATTTGCAGTGATGGTTACATAGGAACATTTTATCATGTATAGATTATACTTCAATAAAGTTGATATGTTTAAACAGCTTTCAGCTTACTGAGAAAGATATGCATATATAATACAACATGAAATGCTAATATATATCATGATATGTTTCTAAAACCATGAGACAGTTACTCATTCCTGCAGTTATGTCATTAGATTTTCTGTTCCCAAAATTTTCTTTTAGAAATTCTGTCAAAATTTATATTGAAAATTATTAGAATTTTGTTGCTACTTTCTCAGACCTATTGCCCTGGTAATGAGAAAGTCATCTTTACCCCTTAGAGGTGCATTGGCTTCGGACCTAAAGCTTCACATTTGAATTAACACAATTTTAAAATTATTTTATGTCAAAATAAGTAACAAAGGGAATAGCAAAGCAGTTTTTGAAGGGTGTTTGGCCTTCTTTGTAGCTGTGCTCTTTATATCGGCTGTGAAAAAACAAGTTAATATCCTATTTCTCCCTATGTAGAAGAAGGATGCTTGGGGAATCACACCTGTGAACAGTAGTTTGTAGATGTGGAATCAGATCCGGAAAAGAAAAGTCAAACTCCACTGACAGATTAAATGAAAAGTAAACAGGTTTGTTTAAGGTAATGACAATGAGATGGGTGTTTTGACAGGATTCATGGTGATGAGGAGTTAAAAGAGTCTTTACCCAGCTTGGGATCTGTCTTCCATCTCACACTTAGTCCCCTAGTCTTTCACCATGTGAAGGGCAGATGGTAGATAATGTCATCATGACAAGCAGCATTTAACACACATCAGGCAGTCATCAGTCTATTCCCTCATTATTAGAATCTGTACTTCACTGTATTGTTTTTAGTGGGGAACAGAATACACAACAAACAGTCCCACTAAACCAGATATCATGTGCTGATTGATCTCATTTTACAATCTGGTTCTTATATGACCTTGTCTTTCTGCTCTCACTATGCGATATGGCCAGACTCTGCTCTTTGTGAGTGACAATCAGCTCTTATTTCTCCAAAGTAATATTTATAAGAATCCCAGAAAATTAAAAAATACCTACTCTTCAAGAAAAAGTCAGCAGTGTTATTACTAATGACTAGTACAATTAGTACATTAGCATTACAGACTGAAAGTATAGGAGACCAGAAAGCAAAGTGGTTATGCCAAAAGTTTGGGAATTGGGTTGACAGGTTTGTTTCCTGGTTTTCCTGCTTTCTAGCTTTGTGATCTTTTGAAAGCTACTTTTTCATATTTCACATGAGAGTTCTAATATCTACGGTAGGCTATTTTTTGATGATTCAAAGAGATAAGGAATGCAAGCACTGAGGACAGTTCCTGGTACACTGTTTGATGTATAGTAGCTTTGATTATCATTACAGATTTTATAAGGAATTTGGATTCCTGACTCCTAATGCGCATGGACAGCTCCAGCAATGGGCAAATCTTAATTTTATGCCCAAGTTTCCTTTTCTATAAATTAGGGTATGACACCTTTCCTGTCTATCCAGAGGGATCATTAAGAGAATCTAATGGGAAGGAACTCTGACACTTGCCATGGCTAATTAATAGTGTGCCCACTTTCTTTGTATCTGTGGTGGGAGTAAAGAGTGGGAGTCAGAAAAAGTGAAATTTAAAATAATTTTGTTTTTAAATTGACTCACAGAGCATTTTAGAGAAGAGAAATGCATAACTGCATAAATTACAAAGTTTGAGTCAGACGACGAGGGTGAGAAACATGATTCTATTAAAATCAAAATAAAAATCATGCGTTATCCTGAAAGTATACACAAATGTGAAGAATGTTGGATTCCAGGAAATTATTTTTTAAGATTATTAGGAAGTTTTACTCGGTTCTTTGGCCTACTTCACTACATACATACACGCAGGCACAGCGCGCGTGCACACACACACACACACATACTCTTAATTCCATGTGATTAAGAGCTCTGTTCCTGTCATTTTCAACATGCCACTGCTTCCCAGAACTTGGGGAGGCTTTGCAAGATAGGGCTCCCTAGTTCTTAAGTGTCCCTCTTTGCATAACTCTGGTTTCTGAAGAGGTATGCCAGAGGCAGAGTGCACATTGTGTCATTTTCAGGATTTATGGGGAACCAAATGCCTGAGTCAGAAGTTGCCAAGTATACATTTCATTTTGATTTAAAAGACAGTTAATGTCTAAAGTTGAAAAGAACACAAACGATTATTAATAAAATAAGTAACAGTAACTAACAGCTGAGAAGCAGATCTTTTTTACATGCAGCAGATGATGCTAATTTGCAGTTAGGTAGCTAAAGTGGGCTCCTAATAAAATGAGAATCAGTTTTCTGAATGATGGTACAGTAAGGCATTGGATTCTCTTTGAAGATAAAGAGGCAGATGGGGCATTTTGATATGTCACTGGAAAAATCATTTTCTCTAGTTGTACTATAATGTTCTGTTTATACCCCTAATTTCAGTGCCACAACGACTTGGCAAGGAGCTACAATAGCTCACAAATGAATGCTTATGGGGGCATTAAATGGTGCAGGCTTAGTTGCAGACTAGAGAAAATGAAGGGGCTGATGGTAACTGTAAATGTGGACCGTTCCAGTGAATGGTGATATATAAGACTGATGACTAATAAACATACCCTACATGGGAAACATTTGAGTGATGACATCTTTTTTCTTTCACCCTTTTAACTAGCCGCAATAGCTGGGATTTTACTTAAGGAATATATGGGAAACAGACTAAGCCCCAAGGCAGATCACCCTGGCAGCTGTAGAAAGAGAAGGCTACACTTTCTCATGTGTGTTATCTGCATTTTTCTATTGATTTAACATCTGCCAGGGGGATCAGTTTGGTCCCTTGCATGCTGCACATTGAATGCCCAAATCTGGTGGACAACAGTAGCTTCCTGCTCTAAGAGAAATGAGACAGGTTATTCAACTGTGGCCATGAGGACCCTGGCTCCAGCCATGGCCATGCTGTTTGGCTTTTTGGACAAATATACCCACAAAGATTCCCTGTTATCTTAGGCACAATTCATGTCTAAACTACTTCTTTCCCTATGTCTCAACAAGGAAGATATGTGCACTTCCTTGATACTCATTCATAGGGATATTATGATGACAAGTGACAAAATTATTACAATTTTGCAAAGCATAAATCATAGTGCAAGATGTCATATTATTGGCTAATGCTATTTTGAAACAAAGAAAGAATTTCTTTAAAACTTGTCAGTGTGATTTATTATGTCCTAATATTTGCCTGTAGATATATATTTTGGAGTGCAAAATTAGCTTGGTATGCTGTTAGACTCTATCACATCACTAAGCATATTCTTACTCTTTTCATCTACTCTGTTTCCTCCTATGTTGCTGTACTAGTCCATTCTTTCTTTGTTACAAAGAAATGCCTGAAACTGGGATGTCTAATTGGCTGAAGTCTCTGCGGTCTCTACAGTAAGCATGATGCTGGCATCTGCTGAGCTACTAGGGAGGCCTCAGGAAGCTTACAGTCATGGTGGAAGATGAAGCAGGAGCTAACACATCATATGGTGAGAGCAGGAGCAAGAGAGAGAGAGTGAGCAAGGAGGTGCCACATACTTTTAAACAACCAGATCTGATGAGAACTCACTCACTATCATGAGAACAGCACCAAGGAGACAGTACTAAACCATGCATGAGAAAACCACCCTTATGATCTAATCACTTCCCACCAGGACCCATCTCCAACACTGGGGATTACAATTCAACATGATATTTGGGCAGGTACACATATCCAAATTGTAACAGTTGCTGAAATCAGCCTGGTGCAGTGGCATGTGCCAGCTACTCAGGAGGCTGAGGCAGAAGAATCACTTGAGCCCAGGTGCTCATGTCCAGCTGGAAGACAGTGAGGACCCATCTCTAAAAAATAAAATACAGCCAGGCGCGGTGGCTCAAGCTTTTAATCCCAGCACTTTGGGAGGCCGAGACGGGCGGATCACGAGGTCAGGAGATCGAGACCATCCTGGCTAACACGGTGAAACCCCGTCTCTACTAAAAAAAAATACAAAAAACTAGCCGGGCGAGGTGGCGGGCACCTGTAGTCCCAGCTACTCAGGAGGCTGAGGCAGGAGAATGGTGTGAACCCAGGAGGCGGAGCTTGCAGTGAGCTGAGATCCGGCCACTGCACTCCAGCCTGGGCGACAGAGCAAGACTCCATCTCAAAAAATAAATAAATAAATAAATAAATAAATAAATAAATAAATAAAATAAAATACACAACTTGCTATTTCTTTCTATTTTTGAACCTAAGTTAGATGACTTTAAGCACACAGGCAAATCATTCCAGTTTTTTTGATATTTTCAGCAACTTGCTTTTCTCTCACTAGAAAAAAAAATCACTTTAGGATAAAAAAGAACATGTACCTGTTTATCCTCTTCTGGTCGTTTTAGGACCATATTCTTGGTCCTATCATCAGAGAAGGGAAGGGAGGGGGGGAATCCTTTGCTCAGATATACACTTCTTCATATCAACATAAACATAAACTGTTTCTTGATTTCTGTAGTACCTCAAAGTCTATGGGTCTTCTTATTTTACCTTTATTACACTCCAAGCAGATTCAAGGGTCCAGCCTCTGTGTTAGAGAACTAAATGGAAGATGTTGAGGTCAGCATGACTTAACATGACAATCAGGTCAACATGACCCTTTTCAGGACTAAGTGCTAATCCTGTGGCTAGCTCAAAGAATAATGCTGTCCCCCTCCCCACAGTTCTTCCTTTCATCACATTTGTTACGAAGACAAACTGTTCTATTTAGAGTCAAGATTGCCTATTTAACGGGATGTGGAAAAAGAAATTACAAAGTTATTTAAAAAGTTCTTCCTCCCTACTCTCCATTCTCCACCATTACCCTGCCCAACTACATAAACATTAAAATCCAATCTAGCCCTCATTGTGAGACTTAGGAAGGCATGTTTCTATTGGCAACCAAGTTCCTTAACATCACTGCACACTGACTAGAAAGGAATCAGGATTGACGAAAACACAAAGGTAAGATTTGTTCTAGATGATTTATTCTGCTGTAATTTCTTCCAAAAACTCCCTATCCCCAAAACACACACCCCCTTTTTTTTCCCTTAAATAAATAATGAGCTTTGGAAGTCCTTTAACCTGTTTTTCTTATAGACATCTTTCTAAAAGAAAATAGAGACAGTATATTCTGAAGTTTATATAAGTTCCAAAAAAGGAGTCACTCTGGTGCAGTTTCAACCCTCACTACAGCAGGTTTCTTTATGGTGAGTATGACAAAGGGCAGGCTGTGCTGCAAAAATGCCAGCCATCTCTGTGTTCAGAAACCTTCTATCACTCTTCTTGATTTGACATGAAATATTAAACACCAGTTACCAGCAAAAACTTATTGAATACAGATGTCCACTATCACTTTCAAATTGCTAAAGTCAATTTAGGTTTATATATTTTCTTTGCTTCAGCATTCGCATGCAACACAAATGTTCTGTGACAGTAATGATTTCGCAATATACCGTTTCAATTAGGAAAGCACGTTGTATATGTGTTTTCATTTTTAAAATGCCAATTTTTTTTTTCATTTTGAAGCTCTGTGTCCCTCAATAATAATGGGACTTTGGATTGAAAAATAAATAAAAAGAAAGAGCTCCACCTACTGATTCATTTTACAAACGTTGTTTCTGTTCTACTTGAATTGAAAATGCTCTTTGGCACAACAGGGACCTTGTGAACATGTAACTCAAACTGTTTGGTTTGAAAAAAAAAAAAAAAGAAATACAGAACTTGCCCCCATGGAAAGGAATTGGTTAGAATGGAGCTCTGTCTGTCTCTGTGACTTAAAAGGCCCCCTCCCCATTTTCTGTGCCCCTCAGAAGACCTAATTAATAAGTCTGCTTCAGGTTTAGTGCTCCCCAGGGATATAGGTTAACTGTGGCATTCCCTTTTGCTGGGTTTAACAGAATTCTGGCGAGTCACACATTTTGCTCTACTACAATAATCGTATTCATGTCACTGGCTGCCCCTTCCTTCTGAAGGACTTGGTGGGCGCCTTTTGAAAGGATTTACAGGGCCATTTCTCCCACTGGTGAAGCTGGAATTGTTCAGTGCCTACCATACTACTTCCCCACCCCCACCAGCATCTAGACTCAAGTGATTTCATAGGGAAGTAGAGAAAAACATCCACTGGGAACCTGGGGTAACTTAAGGAGGCCAAGATTAATTACTTGAGGAGGAACCGCCTGGGCCGGACACTGGGGGTGCTCGTTGGGAGCAGCAGCTGGAATGATGGCCTGTTGTGATGTCTGCCAGCTCTGGTCCTGCTAGCTCAGTTGCTCAAAAGCTTCCAGAACCATTTTTAATTTCTGCCTTGGAGCTACTTTTAAGGACGTGTCCCCAGGAGTCTCTCATTGTGCGCCAACCCACGCAGTTTTCTGGTTGTATCACATCAGACAGATGTGACTTATTGGGGGAATATTCTAACCTCTTGACAGGTCACAGTGTCCTGGGCCTTCCAGTTTGAACCCTGCTTCCTACATTATAGAATTTCTTTTAAGATGAACAAACCCTAGACTGTATTCATCTCATACATTTGAGAAGTGACTATAGAAAATATTACCAATGAGCAACAAGATGATATCTAGAAACACACAATGGAGTGGTTTCAAGTCCCCTATCTTTGAACCTGTCTGCTCAGTCGTGCATTCCATAGACATGATTAACTAACCATAGGACCCAGGTATTCAAAGTCTGAATTTAAACTGTTTATTCTTCCCCCAAATGATTCACACATCACCTACCACTGCAGAGTTGCCAAACTCTATGGTTTTCTTGTCACACATAAATTCAATAGCCGACCACAGCCAGGGACAGAGATTTCTTATAAATCAAATAACTACAAACATTAGAGAAAGAGGGAGGGGACTCACTGCCACATTTCAGTCAATCAAAAATATGTGTAATGAGAGTCTACTTTGTTCAAGGTGCTGTGCTTGGTGCTATGAGAATATTTAATAAAATATGACTGGCCCTAACTTTGAAGCAAGGGAATTATCTACCTCACGTTGGTGCTATGAGGATTATATGCAATTACCCAGCCCAGTGCCTAGCACATAGTTGGTGACAGGGAAATGGCCACTATTATCTTTTCTAGTAATGTTATATTTAGGCAATATTTGAAAAATAAAAGAGATGCCCAAAATGGAAGAGATAATGGATTACAAAATAGTTGACCAAGACACTGATTGTTTCGAGATCAGAAAAAAAAGGAAAATTCTTGGAATCGAAATAGGTATGCTTCATGCAAATTATATTTTAGCCCTAATTACAATTTACCATTTTGGGAAGCTCAATAAGTTCCAGATGCGAGGCTGAGCTCTTGACAATTTCATTTCTTTTTGACTTTCACAACCAAACGATGTAGATATGATCACTCCTATTTTACAGATGAGAAAATGGGGCTCAGAGAAGCTTAGTCACAAAGGTCTGACACTGATGCACACGGTTTTTCCACCTAATCAAACTGTCTCCATCATAGAATTATAGTCTATTAGAGCTAGAAGGAAATGCAGAGGCCAGCTTCTTCTAATTGCTAACTTGACAGGTAAAGAAGGAGAGGTCCAGAGAAGAAAAGTGATTCGCACAAATTCACACATTTAGTGACATAACTGAAATTAGAAACCAAGGCTTTTGGTTCCAAGTTGGTGTCATTTTCAATATTTTCACATTTTTTTTCCCAATGAATCTTAAATCAATAGCACTTATAAAATGCAAATATAAAAAGACTGTGCTAAGAAAAATCTTTGTGCTTCATGTCAATTTTACATTACCTGTCTTCTTGTCTGGGTAAATACTTAATGATTTCCTATTTCTAAGAAATCATTCTCTACCTCACAATCCACTCCATTTCACCAACAACACACCCCCAACACTCACAATACACACGCCCTATTTTAATTCAGAAGGTAAAATGCAGGCTAAATTTATATCCCAGCATGTGGGGCTTCTTTTTAAGCCCAGGCTTAATTGAACCATTCCCTGCCCAAACTCACTTTTCTTCGGGATTTGGAGCTAATCTGTTTACTAAGAACTCAGCAACCTAGGACAAGTATGAAAAATATCTACTAATAGATATTAATAATTGATCACAGAATCCTTTTACCCTTCTCTCATGAATGGTCCCAAACTCAATCAGAATACCAGTCAATCAGATTGTCAAGTGAGATGAAAACTTTTTGTTCTCCCTAATCCTTTTCCTTGGTCTAAAACAATTATACTGCCTTGTCCCTCTTTTGTTTCTGTTATAGTGCTCTACCATCTTCTAAAGTTTCCTTAAGCACAAAAGCAAATCCAAAAATCAGTAGTTGATTTGCTTTATCTTATCTTTCAGTTCTTGAATTCAATCCTTTTTTTACTTTTAGGAAAGTGCAATTGTTTGTCAGAAAGCAAACACCTGTGTAACCCTCAAGACTAGCAAATAAAATATCGTCAGTGTCCTTTGTGTCCCCTCCCAATCACGGCCTCTCAAAGTTACCATTACTGTGAATGGTAGGTAATTGTTTTTGTTTATACCGTCTAAGCTGGCATTGTTAAACATTTCATTTTGTCTTGTTTTTGAACTAGATTTAAATTGAGTCTTACTATACATATACATATACATATACATATACATATACATATACATACACACAAACAGATGTGCGCGCGCGCACACACACACACATATATATATGACTTCTTGCACTCAACATTATTCCATGCCCTCATGGATATTCCCCATGTTGTTTAAAAATTCTACTATTAAAGACATTGAGTAGTTTTTAGTTTTGACTATGGTAAGAAATGCTGCTACGAACATTTTTATGCATATCTCCTAATATAAATGTTTTGCATTATCTTAGGTATATATTAAAGAGTAGAATTACAAGGTCATAACCTACGTGTATTTTCAGCTTTAGTAGACACATTTTTTCCAAAGTGGTGTAGCAGTATACAACCTGATCTCCCTAATCCTGATTAGTGGTATTTTAAAATTTAGGCTTTTTGTATAGGCGGTTTTCATTGGCAGTTTCCTCATTACTAATGAGGTTGAATATCTTTTCCTGTATTCTGTGTGTTTACTCCATATTTGTCTATCATTCTGTGTGTGTGTATGTGTGTGTGGGTGTGTATGTGTGTGTGTGTATGTGTGTGTGTGTATGTGTGTGTGTGTGTGTGTGTGTGTGTGTGTGTGTGTGTGTGTGTGTGTGTGTGTGTGTGTGTGTGTGTGTGTGTGTGTGTGTGTGTGTGTGTGTGTGTATGTGTGTGTGTATGTGTGTGTATGTGTGTGTGTGTATGTGTGTGTGTGTGTGTGTGTGTGTGTTTTAGTGCCTTTTCAGTTGTCTTGTCCTTTTTTCTATTGGATTGTCTGCCTCCTTGATATTCACATATGGAGTCCTTTATATAATCAGGAAACAAGTTCTTTGCCGGCAGTATGTGTTGAAAGTATGTTTTCCCTCTTAGTATTTTTGCCTTTTCACTTTTTTATTTTTATATATTTATTTATTTTTCTGAGACAGAGTCTTGCTCTGTCTCCCAGGCTGGAGCGCAGTGGCACAATTTCAGCTCACTGAAATTTCTGCCTCTTGGGTTCAAGCAATTCTCCTGCCTCAGCCTTCTGTGTAGCTGGGACTACAAGCATGCACCACCATGCCTGGGTAAGTTTTGTATTTTTAGTAGAGATGGGGTTTCGGATGTTGACCAGGCTGGTCTCAAACTCCTGACCTCAAGTGATCTGCCCGCCTCGGCCTCCCAAAGTGTTGGAATTACAGGCGTGAGCCACCTCACCCAGCCACCTTTCACTTTTTTAATGGTATATTTCAATGAACAGAAATGTCCAGTTTTTATACATGACCTGATTTATCAATCTTTCTCTTAAAGTTAATAATTTTGCTTCCCATTTAATAAATTTTTTGCCTATAGAGATGTTATGACTATATTTTACTATATTATCTCTTAGATGCTTTGTTATTTTCCTTTGCATATTTAAATTTTTAATACATATGGAATTGATGTTTGGGTATTATGTAAAGCAGGGATCAAGCTTCTGTCATTTGTCTCTTTGCATTGTAAATTTTCCCAATACATTGTTAAAAACACCACCACACCACCATATCCCCAATATTACAGTACCACTATTGTTGTAAATCACATGTCTCTCTCTCTGTGTATGTATGTGTGTGTATCTATCTATCTATCTATCTATCTATCTATCTATCTATCAGTCTGTGGATGGGTTATTGATCATATTAATTTGATTATTTATATCTTTATAAACCAATACCATGCTCTTTCAATTACTGTAGCATTTTAAGTTTTGACATACAGTAGAGCAATGCCAACCATTAATGGTTAGTTAAGGTGGAGATGAGTCTGCAGAAAATACAAAAAAAGAATATCAGAGAAAGAATGAAATATCCAGGGCTCAATCCTTGGACCTCTTTTATGCCTACACATTTTCTAGGTCATCTCACCTAGTCTCATGGTTTGAAATGTCATCTGTATACTAGTGGATCAAAACTTTATTCCTGGACTTCTCTGTATTCTGGACTCAACTCTCCCAGAGCCTAAATAGCCACTTGGAAATCCAAGAGTCATCTCAAATTTAACATGTCCCAAACTGCCTCCTCATGTCTACCTCTCTCTAATAAACTTTTAGCTCTTTTGCAGTCATTTCCATCTCAGTTAAATAACAATTCAATTATTCCATAAATCTTGGTGTCATTTTAAACTCTCTCTTTCTCACAGTCTACACCCATTGCATCAGCAAATTCTTTTTGTTGTGCATGAAATTATATCCCAAATTAACAACTTCTTCCTACTCCTACTGCTGACACTGTGGTCTAAACCACCATTTTCTTTTGCCAGCTTCTAGCTGGTCTCTCCGCCTCTGCCTGGAGACAAGTCTCCCATAATCTGTTCTCTACACAGAAAACCTAATTATTATTGCGTTATTGTTCCTTTTGAAAATAGCTTAATGAATTTTACTTAGAGTAAAAGCCAAAATACTCATTATGTTAAACAACCACCTAAATAATCTGATTCTCTGATATCTCTTTGATTTCATGTATTAACATTTGTCCTCTTACTCTCTCATTTCCAGCTACCTTGGCCTCAGACATTCCAGGCATGTTCCCTTCTTGGTGCTTTCACTTGAGTTGTTCCCTCTGCCTGGAATATCATCAGTTGTCTCCCTGCAGATAGCTATGTATCTGAATTCCTTATTCTGTTTTGTCCTTTACTCCAAAGTTATCTTCTCAACGAGACCATTCCTGGATACCCTATCTAAAATTTCACAGTCTGACATCCTTTCATATTTATTTCTATGCCCTATTTTTCTCCCAAACACTTGTAACATTTAACATACTCTCTAACATGCATATTTTACTTATTTATAATACTTATGACCAGGAGGGGAATATGGTAAATGTCCACATAAGTGAGTTTATGAATCCGGTTGGTTGAGGAGTCCATAATCTACTCGATAGAATGTGCCTAGATGCTGCTACATAGTATCTCCAACAGGCTTGGCTGGGAAGACCGAATTTCTTTGAACTAGGTTTTGAAAAAATTATTCCTGATTGTTCATTTCTGTGCTTTATGAACATGTTTGGACACTTTGTCTTTTAAATATAGTTGAAAGTGGGGAAGATGAAGAGGTAGAACAGGGACAAGAAGAGAAAAATATGCATATGCAAGTCCAATGTAAGCTCACTTGAGCTTAAAAATTCTTGGCAATTGGCCGGGTGCGGTGGCTCAAGCCTGTAATCCCAGCACTTTGGGAGGCCAAGACGGGCGGATCACGAGGTCAGGAGATCGAGACCATCCTGGCTAACACGGTGAAACCCCGTCTCTACTAAAAAATACAAAAAACTAGCTGGGTGAGGTGGCTGGCGTCTGTAGTCCCAGCTACTCGGGAGGTTGAGGCAGGAGAATGGCGTAAACACGGGAGGCTGAGCTTGTAGTGAGCTGAGATCCGGCCACTGCACTCCAGCCTGGGCGACAGAGCGAGACTCTGTCTCAAAAAAAAAAAAAAAAAAAAAAAAAAAAAAAAAAAAAAAATTCTTGGCAATTTAAGAAGTAGTTGAAAGTTATATCTATAGATTTAGTTATGATGGTGTCAGTGCAAATGTAGTAAAGCCTGAAATCTGATTGGCTTTATAAAAGGCCCAGATAGTTAATTCCAGGTCACTCTCAGTAAATATAAGTTACAGTGTTGTTAAAAAATATTAGCACTATCCAAGAACTACCACTCTCCTATGAGACACTCAATGAGTGAGGTGACTTTCTAGATGAACAAATGGATATTTTGGATTCAAAGACTTTCTGTTATGGATTAAGTAATGTCTCCCCACCAAAGATGTTCAAAGTATTATCCCATTACCTGCGACTGTGACCTTTATTTGGGAATTGGGTCTTTGCAGGTGATCAAGTTAAGAGAAGGTCATTAGAGTAGAGCCTAATCCAATGTGACTGGTATCTTTATAAAAAGGAAATTTGGACACAGACTGACATGCACATGGGAGAATGCCATATGAAGATGAAAACAGTGATCAGGGTGATGAATCTACAAGCCAAGGAATGTCAAAGATTGCCAGTGAACCACAAGAAGCGAGGCAAGAGGCATGGAACTGATTCTTTCTCACAGCCCTCAGAAAGAACCAACCCTGCCAACACTTTGATCTTATACTTCTATCCTCCAGAACGGTGAGACAATAAATTTCTGGTGTTTAAGCCACCCAGTTTGTGTTACTTTGTTATGGCAGCCCTAGGAAACTGATACAGTCCCTATTCTATTATAGGACAACTTGAGTAAATAACATTTGATGTGACCATGTTCAAAGGAAAATAATTTTCATCGAGTAAGATTGCCAAGCATTGAAGAGTCATTATTTTTAAAATAAACTTTCTTTTGTAGAACAGTTTTAGATTTAGATAAAGATTGCAGGCCAGACATGATGGAGTGCACCATTGCACTCCAGCCGGGTCAACAGGGCAAGACTCTGTCTCAAAAAAAAAAAAAATTGCAGAGATACTACAGAGAATTCCCATGTCCCCCCAACCACATAAACACATACGTTCCCTTATTATTACCATCTTACATTAGTATGGTATATTTGTTATGACTAATGAACAAATATTGACACATTATTATTTACCCTTATGAATGGATTAGTGCCTTAAGAGCTGCAGGCAAGTAGTTTAGGCTCTTTTTGCTCTTTTGCTCTTCTAAGAACATGGCATTCCTCGCCTCCAGAGCGTGCAGCATCTTGGAAGCAGAGAGCAGTCTTCGCCCAGCATGCAACCTGCTGGTGGCTTTAATCTTGGACTTACTAGCCTCCAGAACTGTGTGAAATAAATATTTTGTTACACCAGCACAAATGGACCAAGATATCATGTTACATTTAGTTGTCATGTCTTTTTAAGCTCCTTTTGGCTATGACAGTTCTTGATGTTTTTTGGTTTTGATGACCTTCACCATTTAAAGGAGTACTGATCAGGTATTCTGCAGAATGACTCTCTATTGTGCTTTGGCTGTTGTTTTTCTCATGATTAAACTGAGGATGAGTCTTTTGGGAACAATCACGGAAGTACGCTACCCTTTTCATCACATTGTATAAAGGGTACATACTATCAACATGCTGACATAATTGTTGATGTTATTCTTGATCACCTAGCTGAAGGAATATTTATAAGGGTTCTTCACTGTAAAGTTACTCTCTTCATTCCCTCTTTCCATACTGTATTATTTGGAAAGATGTCACTATGAGCAGCTCATACTTCAGTAATGGAAAGTTATGCTTCACTTCATTTAGGGTGGAGAATATACACAAATTATTTAGAATTTATCTGAATGATAAATTTATCTCTTTTAGTCCACTTATTTATTTATTTAACAATGTCTTATATCAGTGTAGACTCATGGATGAACATTCACGAGTATATGACATAACATTATTATAGTTCAGTATATTATAGTTTGAATATACTATAGTTTGGTCATAATTCAACACTGGTGATTTTATTGTTGAAATTGTTACACCTTTAGTCATTGGAAATCCTTTCAGTTGCCTTCTGTGTTCTTTTGACTATTAAAATTATCTCTTTCTTCTTGAATGAACTTGTCTCTTTCTTCTTTAGTTTTTGCCTTTCAAAAAATTGGTCCATTGAATCTAAGTTACCAAATTTGTGGGCATAGAGTTGTTTATAGTATTTTTTCATTATTCTTTTAATGTCAGTAGGAACAGTAGTAGTTGTGACCCCTCTTTCATTTCTCATATTGTTAATTTTTGTCTTTTTTTCTTGATTAGATTACTTAAAGGTATAGCAAAGTTATTGATCATTTCAAACATTTGTGCCCTAATTTCTATTATTTCATTCTATTTGCTTTAGGCTTAAATTGCTCTTTCTGTATTTTCCTAAGTCAGAAGCTTTGATTATTTATTTGGGATCCTTCTTTTTTTCTAATTATTTGCATTTTATGCTATAAATGTCACTCTAGGCCGGGCATTGTGTCTCACACCTGTAATCCTAGCACTTTGGGAGGCTGAGGTGGGTGGATCACTTATTGCCCAGGCGAGACCAGCCTGGGCAACATGGCAAAATCCCGTCTCTACAAAAATTACAAAAAATAGTCAGGCATGATAGTGGACACCTGTAATCTCACCTACTCAGGAAGCTGTGGTGGGAAGATCATCTGAGCCTGGGAGGTCAAGGTTATGGTGAGCTGTGATCATGCCACTGTATTCCAGCCTGGGTGACAGAGTGAGACCCTGGTAAAAAAAA
>NW_016815803.1:246871-277325 GCF_001698545.2 Rhinopithecus bieti | reverse complement strand
AAAAAAAAAAAAAAAAAAAAAAAAAAAAAAGTCATTCTAAGCACTGCTTGTGTTGTATCCCATCCTTTTAATATTTTATTTTCATTTTATTCATTGCCCTTAAGACTTCTTTGACCTATTTTTTATTTAAAAGTGTTTTGTTTAATTTCCAAATACATTGGCATTTTCCATCTATCTTTCTTTTATTGATTTCTAGCTTAATTCCACTGTGATCTCAGAGCACCTTATATGATTTCTGTTATTTAAAATTTATTAAGATGTGTTTTGTAACACAGAATATGGTCTATCTTGGTGAATTTTCCAAGTAAGCTTGAAAAGAATGTTTATTCTGCTGCTGTTGGATGAAGTATTCTATCAATGTCAATTAGATGCAGTTGATTGATGCTGCTGTTCAAGTTAACTATGTCCTTACTTTCTGGCCTGTTTGATTTATCAATTCCTGGAAGTGGTGTAGTGAAGTCTTCTATTATAAGAGTAGATTGTCTATTTCTCCTTGCAGTTCCATAAATTTTTGCCACATGTATTTTTATACTCTGTTGTTAATTGTATACACATTAAAGATTGTTATATCTTCTTGGAGAATCAACCCCTTTACCGTTATTTAAGGCCTTTCTTTATCTCTAACATGTTTTCTTGTTCTGAAGTCTGCTTAGTTTGAAATTAGTATAGTGACTTCAGCATTCTTTTGATTAGTGTAATGACATATCTTTCCCCATCTCTTTAGTTTTAAGCAATCTGTGCTATTATATTTAAAGTGGCTTTCCTGTAGACAACATATGGTAGTGTTTGCAAAAAAATCCACTCTGACAACCTCTGTCCTTTAAGTGGTATATTCAGATAATTAATATTTATTTATTTATTTATTTTAATTTTTGCTTTTTTTTCTTTTGTAACTTTTATTTTAAATTCAGTGGGTGCATGTGCAGGTTTGTTATCTGAGTATACTGTGTGACACTGAGGTTTGGGGTACAAATGATCCCATCACCTGGGTACTAAGCATAGTACCCAAGAGCCTTTCAACTCTCATCCGCCCTTTCCCAACTAGTAGTCCCTGGTCTACTGTTGCCATCTTTATGTCCATGAGTACCCAAAGTTTAACTCCCATTTATAAGTGAGAACGTGCAGCATTTCAGATCATTTACATTTAAAGAGAGTATTGATGAAGCTAGATTAGTATCTACCATGTTGTAACTGTCTTCTATTATTTGCCTTATTGTTATTTGTTCCCCCTCATTTTATTTTGTGCTTTCTCTAATTTAGTTGAGAATTTTATTTAGCTCCATTTTATTTCCTCTCTTTTCTTGAAAAAAAAAAGTCAGTGGTTACCCTAGAGTTTGCAATATATATTTTTAACGACTCTAAGTTTAACACGAAATAGTACTCTACCATTTCACTTGTAGGGGAATTACCTTGTAAGAGATTATTCCCAATTCCTCTTCCCATTTTCAATGACATTGCTATCATTCATTTCACTTATTTGCATGCTATAATCATTCAGTAATTTATTACTATAATTGCTTTAAACAATTATCTTTTAGATAAATTAAGGATAAGAAAGATAAAAGATTTTATCTTACCTTCATTTATTTCTCCTCCAGTGTTTTTCCTTTATTGATGTAGTTCTAAGTTTCTGGACCAATGTAATTTGCCTTTTTGTTTGTCTGAGAATGTGCTTATGTCTCCCTTACTTTTGAAGAATGATTCTGGTGGATACAGAATTCAAAGTCGGTGGTTTTATTTTTTCAAAACTTTATAAATATTTCACTCCACTCTACTCTTGTTTG
Organism: Rhinopithecus bieti; assembly: GCF_001698545.2. NCBI lineage: Eukaryota > Metazoa > Chordata > Mammalia > Primates > Cercopithecidae > Rhinopithecus > Rhinopithecus bieti. Next base: position 275,541 of record NW_016815803.1, on the reverse strand, counting down.
CATGGTTTCTGATAAAAAGTGCATTATAATTCTTATCCTTGCTCCTCTCTAAGCAAGGGTATATTTCCCTCCGCTGGCTCCTTTTTCTGTATTTTTTTATACAGTATTGCTCTGTTGCCTAGGCTGGAGTACAGTGGCCCGATAATAGCTCATTACAACCTCCAGCCCCCGGGTTCAAGTGATTCTCATGCCTCAGCCTCCCGAATAGCTGAGATTATGGCATGCACCACCACGCCTGGCTAATTTATGTATTTTTAGTAGAGATGGGGTTTCACCATGTTGGCCAGGCTATTCTCGAACTCAGGCATCAAATGATCTGCCAGCCTCGACCTCCCAAAGTGCTGGGATTATAGGCGTGAGCCACAGTACCTGGCCCCCTCTGGCTTCTTTCAAGATTTTCTTCTTGTCCTCAGTTTTTTACAGCTCAATTATAATATATAAAGTTATATATTTGCTATTATTTATCCTGCTTAGTGTTTTCTGAACTGTGTCTGCCATTCATTTTGTAAAATTTTCAGCGATTTTTACTTCAAATATTTCTTCACTTAAGCTTCTTTTTTTCCCCCTTCTGGTATCAAAATTACCTATACATGATACCTTTTAAAATTGTTTCACAGTATTTGGATGTTCTTTTCTAATTTATTTTTCTATCTTCAAGTTCACTGATTCTTTTCTCAGCTGTGCTTGGTCTGTTCGTGAGTTCATCAAAGGCATTCTTCATTTCTGTTAGTGTTTCTGCTTTCTAGGATTTCCTTTCGATGATTTCTTAGGGTTTTATCCCCCTGCTTGCTTTATCCATGTGTTTCTGAATGTTGTCAACTTTTTGCATTATAGCCCTTTTGTTATTATTAACAGTTGTTTTAAAGTCTCTGTCCGGTACAGGTTGAGCATCTCAAATCTGAAAATTCAAAATACCCCAAAATTCAAATCTTTTTGAGTGCTGATGTGATGTTCAAAGGAAATGCTCATTGGAGCATTTTAGATTTTGAATTTTCAGATTTGGGATGCTCAACTGATAAACATAGTGCAAATATTCCAAAATCTAAAATATTTCTGCCCTAAGCATTTTGGTTAAGGATATTCAAAATCTATGCCATACTCAAGTCAGATTTTGATGTTTTCTTGTCTGTTCAGATTGTACTTTTCCTGCCTTTCAGCATGACTTGTAATGTTTCTTTCTTTCTTTTTTTTTTTTTTTTTTAAGGTGTGTCAGGTAATGGAAAGTAAGGTGAGTATGTTTTACTGTGAGGATTTATATTAATCCAGCTAGGAGTTGGGCTTTATTTAATATTTGCTATGGCTGTGCGTTCCAGAGGCTTAAAACTTTTATAGTGTCGTTTTTTTGTCTCCCCTATTTTCTTTGGACTTTTCTTAAGAAATTCTTTGATAGAGTCTGCATCTTGCAGTTATTTCAGCTATAACCCACTGTTATTAAACAGAGTCCTGTTGGTATGGTTGTAAAATACTGAAGAAGGGAAGCTTTCTATAATCTTATGATTACATTTCGGTTCTTTTAGTGGGCCTATATCCCTGGCCTGTGTCCTTCACAACTGTTTCTTAGCTTTTCACATCCCTTAAGTGACACAGGAAGGCTGGGGATAAGGGGGTAGGCTAGGAGCAGGGGGTAGGCTGGGTTGGAGTCAGGAAAATGCTTTTCCCTCAGGTGATTTTGGCAGAGGTTTTGGCAGACTATTTTCATCCAAAAAGTAGGCTTTTGTTATGGAGAACACTCAGAGCATATTTCACGATGATTACTTTTCACCTCAAATTCCCAGAACCACAAAGTGATCTTTCTTGGCTCTTTACCATGAGAACCTGGTGGAATTCCTAGAGGTCAAACCCACTGCAGTGTTGAGGCCCTCATAGGACAGTGATTGCCCCAGGAGAGAGAAGCTAGCAGCCATAGTTTAAATACAGATACTCCTTGACTTACAATGAGTTGAGCTCTACTGTAAGTTGAAGATATCATAAGTCAAAGATGTATTTAACACACCTAATCTACCAGATGTCATAGATTAGCTTAGCCTACCTTAAACATGCTCAGAACACTTCCATTACCCTACATTATGGGAAAAATCTAACACAAAACCGTAATAGAAGTACTGTTCACACTGAATGCATATCACTTTTGCACCATTGTAAGGTCAAAAAATTGCATGTTGAACCATCATAAGTTGGGGACTATCCGTATTCCTAAGGGTAAGTTAAGTGGAAAATAGAGCTTCAATCCCCACCAGGACTCAGACAAAGCCCCTAGGTTGATCTGTTCTAGAAATTACAACTCTGTCTCAGGAACATAATTGGGCAATTGTTCTATTATGTGGTATGGGTTTGGTGCACTATTCTAAGATATTCATATTTAATTTGCAGATATCTTTCACAAGCTATCATGCATAATTAAACATTCAAATCAAATCAAAATGTGAAAGCCATCATTTAAAATTTCATAAATCTGTACAAGTAACATCTATTGTTATTTGGTATTACCTACTCCATGATATTTGAATACAAATAAAGACTCAATGCAAATAAAGATTCATTTCTTTTATTTCTCAGTCCTTACCATTCTTCCCTTACCAGATTAATTCTTAGAAGCAATGATCCATCTTTTCTTCTTGAAACTCTCTCTCCTTCTTGCTGTTGTTGTTTTAATAGGTGTTATATTTTAGAACAGTTCACAGAGAAATTTAGTGAAAGGTACAGAGTTCCCATATACTCCTTGCCCCCACACATACATAGTCTCTCCTACTATCAACATCCCACATCAGAATGGTTCATTTGTTACAACTGATCAACTTACATTAATACATCATCAGTCTTTATCTATAGTTTACATTAGGGTTCACTCCTAGTATACATTTTATGGATTTCACAGATGTAGAATGATATGTATCCATTAATATAATATCATAAAGAATAAAGAATAGTTCCACTGGCCTAAAAAGTACTCCTCTAATTCATTCCTCCTTCCCCACATTCCCCGACAACCACTGATTTTTTTCATTGCCTCCATAGTTTTGCTTTTTCCAGAATGTCATATAGTTGTAATCATACAATATTTAGGGTTTTCAGACTGGCTTCTTCCACTCAGTAATACGTATTTCGGGTTTCTCCATGTGTTTTAATGGCTTGATGGTTCATTTCTTTTAGTGTTCAATGATATTCTATTATGAAAATGTGCCACCATTTACTTATCCATTCACTCTACTGAAGGATATCTTGTTTGCTTCCTAGTTTTGGCAATTGTGGATAAAGCTGCTATAAATATCTGTGTGAAGCTTTTTGTGTGGATGTAAGTTTTCAACGTTTTGGGTAAATACCAAGAAACTCACTTGCTGAGTCATATGGTAAGACTACTATAGCTTTATTGTAAGTCCTAGAGTTGGGTATTACTAGTCCTTCAACTTTGTTCTCTTTCAACATTGTGTTGGCCAGTCTCTTGTTGTCTCTCCACATAAACTTTAGACATAGTTTACCAAATTTCACAGAATGATTTGCTGGAATTTTGACTGGGATTACACTGAATATAGATCAAGGCGGGAAGAACATCTTGACAATATTATATTTTTCTTAATGAATATGGAATATCCATTTATTTAATTCATTGATTTCTTTCAGCAGGATGTTTCATGTTTCATCATATAGATCTTGTACAAAATGTTGTTGGATTTATTCCTAAGTGCATACCTAAGGTATGTTTAAGGCATAACTTGTTTTATTGTGTTTCACTTTATTGCACTTCACAGATACTGTATTTTTTACAGTTAAATATTCATGGCAATCTTGCATCAAGCACGTCTATTGGTGCCATTTTTGCAACAGCATGTACTCACTTCACGTCTCTCTGTCATGTTTTGGTAATTTTCACAATATCTCAAACTTTTTCATTATTATTATATCTGTTTTCGTTATCTGTGATCCATGATCTTTAATGTTACTATTGTGATTGCTTTGGTGTGCCACAAACTGTTCATATGAGATGGTTAACTTAATGAATGTTGTGTGTGTTCTGACTGCCCCATCATCCAGCCATTTCCCTGTCTCTCTCCCTTGTCTTGGCCTCTCTATGCCCTGACACACAAAAATACTAAAATTAGGTCAATAAATAACCCTACAACGGCCTGTAAGTATTCAAGTGAAAGGGAGAGTCACATGTTTCTCACTTATTTTTTTTTTTAACTTTTAAGTTCGGGGTATATGTGCAGGTTTGTTACATAGGCAAACTTGTATCATGGTGACTTTTGTACAGATTTTTTCATCATCCATGTAGTAAGCTGTTTCTCACTTTAAATCAAAAACTAGAAATGATTAAGTTTGGTGAGGAAAGCATGTCAGAAGCTAAGCTAGGCCAAAAGCTAGGGCTCTTCTGGAAAAGATTCAATGGTCCACAATTTTCCTTTGCATTGTGAACTCTCTTTAATTCTATAAAGATTGAGAGAGGTAAGGAAGCTGCAGAGGAAATGTGTGAAGCAAGCAAAAGTTTGTTCATGAGGTTTAAGGAAAGAAGTTCTCTCCATAACATAATGGTGGAGGGTGAAGCTTCAAATGCTGATGTAGAAGTGACAGCAAGTTATCCAGAAGATCTAGCTAAAATAATTGATGAAGGTGGCTACACAGAAGAACATATTTTCAATGTAGACAAAACAGTATTATATTGGAAGAAGATGTCATCTAAGACTTTCATAGATAGACAGAAGTAAGTGCCTGGCTTCAAAGCTTCAAAACATAGGCTGACTCTCTTGTTAGGGGCTAATGCCATTGGTGACTTTAAGTTGAAGTCAATGCTCATTTACCATTTAAAAAATCCTAGGGCTCTTAACAATCATTCCCAATCTATTTTGCTTGTGCCCTATAAATGGAACAACCAAGCCTGGATGAGAGAGCATATCTGTTTACTGCATGGTTTATTGAATATTTTAAGACTACTTTTGAGACCTACTGCTCAGAAAGAAAAGATTCCTCTCAAAATATTATTCATTGAAAACACACCTGGTCACCCAAGAGCTCTGATGGAGATGCACAGGAGATTAATGTTGTTTTCACGCTTGTTAACACAACATCCATTCTGCAGTTCATGGATCAAGAAGCAATTTTGACTTTCAAGTCTTATTATTTAACAAATACATTTCATAAAGCTATAGTTTGCATAGATAGTGATTTCTCTGATGCATGTGTGAAAAGTAAATTGAAAACCTTCTGGAAAGGATTTAATGTTCTCGATGCCATTAAGAACATTTATAATTCATGAAAGACATCACCATATTAATATAAACAGGAGTTGGGAAGAAATTGATTTCAACAACCATGGATGACTTTGAGAAGTTCAAGACCTCAATGGAGGAAGTAAATGCAGATGTGGTAGAAATAGCAAGAGAACTAGAATTAGGAATGGAGCCTGGAGATGTGACTGAATTGCTGTAATCTCATGATAAAACTTGAATGGGTGAGAAGTTGCTTTTTTTAGATGACAAGGAAAGTGATTTCTTGAGGTGAGATCTATTCCTACTGAAGATTCTTTGAACATTGTTGAAATTTCAAGACAGGATTCAGAATATTACATAAACATAATTAATAAAGGAACAGCAAGGTTTGAGAGCATTGACTCCAATTCTTAAGGAAATTCTACTGGGGGTAAAATACTATTAAATAGCATCTCACATTACAGAGAAATCTTTGGTGAGTGAAAGAGTCAATCAAGGCAGCAAACTTCATTGTTGTATCATTTTAAGAAATTGTCATAGCCATCCCAATCTTTTCTAAACATTACTTGAATCAGTCCACAACCATCAACTTCAAGGCAAGATTCTCCACAAGCAAAAAGATTATGACTTACTGAAGTCTCAGATGACTGTTAGCATTTGGAAGCAACACTGTATTTTTAAATTAAGGGATATATATTGCTTTTTAGACATAATGCTGTTGCATACTTAATAGACTACATATGATATAAACATAACTTTTGTATGCATTGGGAAACTAAAACATTTGTGTGACTTGCTTTATTGCAATATTTGCTTTATTGCAGTGGTCTTTACCTGAACCCTCAATATCTCAAGATGTTGAGATATTTTATATTTTAGGGTGCTAATGTAAATGGTATTGTGTTGTTAATTTCAAATTACACTTACTCGTTGCTGATGTATAAGAAAGTGATAGACTTCCGTATATCAATCTTGCATCCTGCAACCTTTTTATATTTGCTTATTAGTACCAGGAGGTTTTTTGTTGGCTCTTTCAGGTTTTCTACATAGACAATTATGTCGCTTGTGAACAAAGACAGCTTCCTTTCTAGCTCCCTCTTGGTTTTGAGACCTCTTTCTCTTGGTTTTGTCCTTTTGTCTTTTTGATCTCTTCTCTTAGCAAAATGTATTGTCTAGAACATATGTAATTCATCTACAGTAGCAATGCTCTCTCTACCAAGATTTCTTTCCTATGCACTCAACTTAGTCATATATTGACTTCCAATTAAAAAAGCCTGAAACCCACATGGGTATTACAAAGAATCTTAGATCATTTTATCCTGCTTTCATACATTTAACTTATATACAACATGAAAAAAAATTTATTCAAACCACAGCCAAGAGTATTTCCGATGAAAAAATAAAATTTTTAAAACTCATTTTCAGATATCCATGGTAATTCCACATATTTTATGGCTCCAAGTAATTAATGAAATAATCTGGATTATAATTACCTGGAATAGGCTGGGCACAGTGGCTGATGCCTGTAATCCTAGCACTTTGGGAGGCTGAGGCGGGCGGATTGCCTGAGCTCAGGAGTCCGAGACCAGCCTGGGCAACACAGTGAAACCCTGTCTCTACTAAAAATACAAAAAACAAAACAAAACAAAACAAAAAATTAGCCGGGCATGGCAGCATGCACCTGTAGTCCCAGCTACTCAGGAGGCTGAGCCAGGAGAATTGCTTGAACCCAGGAGATGGAGGTTGCAGTGAGCTGAGATCACGCCACTGCACTCCAGCCTGAGTGACGGAGCAAGACTCTGTTAAAAAAAAAAAAAAACCAAAAAAAAAAAAAAAAAACAAACAAACCCTGGAATTCCATTAAAATGGAATAACCATTTTAATACCCTGAAAATAAGAAAACTGTTAAGAAAGAATAATTCAAAATGTTTACTATATAATTTCTCTCTAACACAAAACAAAACAATATTAGCATTTTATTTATAACAGAGAAAATGTCTTGGTCCAGGCAAACAAAATAAAAGCAATATATATTATTATTATATGTATATTATGATACAATATAATAATAGCCATATATATTAAAAGGCTTCCTTTGATCATACAATATGAATTTTTCCCTAATTCTCAACATGTATTCTCAATTATCAAGAACATAAAAATGGATACTTCCTGATAGGCAAAAAACAAAACCCAAAACAAAACCCTTAGATTCTTAGATACAACAATGGTGGTTGATTTTCCAAAGCGCTAAATAATTTAAAGGGATATGGAATAGATCTGTGGTATTAACATTTCTTGGAGGAGCAATTATGAAGAAGATATCCAAAGGGGTGTCTTAGTGGGGCAATACTGGATAAAAGATTGAGAAAAATTACTTGAGGATTATCTCAGATGCAATTTGTTATGAGTTGAATAACATCTTCTCCCAAAAGATATGTTGAAGTTCTAACCCCCAGTACTTCAGAATGTGACTTTATTGGAAATGGACTGATTGCAGATGCAATTAATTAAGATAAAGTCATACATACTAGAGTAGGTTGGATCCCTAACTAAATCTGATTGATGTCTTTGTAGGAAGATATCCATGGAATGAGATAGAGACACAAGATGAATGCCGTGCTAGACATGCTATGCATCTGCATCATAAGGCAGGTCAAAGATTAACAGCACACCACCAAAAGCTAGAAAAAGGATTCTTCCCTGTAGGTTTCAGAGGGAACATGGGCCTGCCAACACCTGAGTTTTAAACTTTCATCATACAAAACTGTGAGACAATAAATTCTTGTCTTTTTGAACCACCCAGTTTGTGGTACTTTGCTATGGCAACCCTAGGTAACTGATACACATTTTTTCATGCATTTATTCATATGCTAATCCACAAACATGTTGCCTTCTCTTCACCTCTATCTTCTCATTAGCTTATTCCTTTCAGCACACCTCCTCTTCCCTTCCAATGCAAGAAGCAGCATCATTGCTAGCCATCTTGAGGTCTTTGAACACCTGGAGTATTTTGGGTCACAAAGCAGTTGATATGGTTTGGCTCTGTGTTCCCACCCATATCTCATGTTGAACTGTACTCCCATAATTCCCACATATTATGGGAGGGACCTGGTGGGAGATATTTGAATCATGGGGGTAGTTCCCCCATACTGTTCTTGTGGTAGCGAATAAGTCTCATGAGATCTGATGGTTTTATCAGGGGTTTCCACTTTTGTGTCTTCCTCATTTTCTCTTGCTGCCCCATGTAAGAAGTTCCTTTCACCTCCCACTGTCAGGCCGCTGAGCCAAAGCCTGCACATATATATCCAGATGGCCTGAAGCAACTGAAGAATCACAAAAGAAGTGAAAATTGCCGGTTCCTGCCTTAACTGATGACATTACCTTGTGAAATTCCTTCTCCTGGCTCAGAAGCTCCCCCACCCAGCACCTTGTGAGCCCTGCCTCTGCCCACAAGAGAACAGCCTCCTGTGACTGTAATTTTCCACTACTACCCAAATCCTATGAAACTGCCCCCTCCCCTATCTCCCTTTGCTGACTCTCTTTTCGGACTCAGCCCACCTGCACCCAGGTGATTAAAAAGCTTTATTGCTCACACAAAGCCTGTTGGTGGTCTCTTCACACAGATGCATGTGACATTTGGTCCAGAAACGAATTTTCCCCTGCCTGGGACTGGCAAACTGACTTTACTCCCATGCCCCAAGTCAGGAAGCTAAAATGCCTCTTGTCTGGAAAGACACTTTCACTGGATATGTGGAAGCCTTTCCCACAGGGTCTGAGAAGGCCATTGTGGTCATTTCTTCCCTTCTGTCAGACATAATTCACTTTCTTGCTCAGCCCCAACTTCGTCCCAGACAGCAGCCCCCTAGGTGACTATCTTCCAGTCCTCCAGCAGGCTAGACAGGAATTTCGCCAGGCTGCTAATCTTCTCTTGCCTACTCCAGATTCCCAGGCATATAAAGACACCCTAGCTGGACAATCAGTTCTCGTTAATAATCTGAGCCTTCACACTCTACAATCTCAATGGACTGGACCCTACTTAGTCATCTATAATACCCCAACTGCCGTTTGCCTGCAGGACCCTCCCCACTGGGTTCACCATTCCAGAATAAAGCTGTGGCCGTTAGCCAGCCAGTCTGATATCTCCTCTTCCTCCTAGAAGTTGCAAGTACTCACTCCTACTTCCCTTAAACTCACCCCCACATTTCTAAAGAACAGTAGTAAGCCTTATGAACCTAATACATCCTTTCACTTTGTTAGGTCTATTCATCCTTACCCTACTCTGCAACAGGGCTTTACGCAGTCACCCCCACTACTTAGACTGCATCCTAAAAACTTTTCATCCCTGCTATCTTGTGTCTAGTAATACTGCTATTCTTTGTTCTTACCTATCCATAAGTGCTCTGCCCTTGTCTACACTACCGGCTTATATTTTTTCTCCAAACCATCATAGCTGGCCCTGGTCTTATCCCCTAACCACTACTCTTAACCCCCCCTTAGAGTGGATAAATGACCTTTGCTAAAAAACACACTGCAATTCTTTCACCCACTTTATATTTCCAGTTTTGCCTTACACAAGGTCTCTTCTACCTCTGTGGCTCCTCCACCTATGTGTGTCTACCTGTTAATTAGACAGGCACATGTACACTAGTTTTCCTTACCCCCCAAAATCAATTTGCAAACATGACCAAACAGCTTTCCATTCTCCTCATGACACCAACACTTCATCACTATCTTGTTTTGTTTTTCTTATTATTAATATAATAAGACAGGAATAGGCCTTGATTTACTGCTGAAAAGGAGGGCTCTGTATATTTTAAATGAAGAATGTTGTTTTACCTAAATCAACCTGGTCTGGTATATGACAACATAAAAAACTCAAGGATAGAGCTCAAAACTCACCAACCAAGCAAATAATCATGCTGAACCCCTTGGGCACTCTCTTAATTGGATGTCCTGGGTCCTCCCAATTCTTAGTCCTTTAATACCTGTTTTTCTCCTTCTCTTATTAGGACCTTGTGTCTTCCATTTAGTTTCTCAATTCATACAAAACCATATCCAGGCCATCACTGATCATTCTATATGACAAATGCTCCTTCTAACAACCCCACAATATCACCCCTTACCACAAAATCTTCCTTCAGCTTAATCTCTCCCACTCTAGTTTCCCATGCTGCCACCAATCCCACTTGAAGCAGCCCTGAGAAACATCACCCATTGTCTCTTCATACCACCCCCAAAAATTTTCGCAGCCCCAACACTTCACCACTATCTTGTTTTGCTTTTCTTACCAATATTAGAGGACAGGAATGTCAGGCCTCTGAGCCCAAGCCTGCACATATACATCGAGATGGCCTGAAGCAACTGAAGAATCACAAAACAAGTGTAAATGGCTGGTTCCTGCCTTAACTGATGACATTACCTTGTGAAATTCCTTCTCCTGGCTCAGAAGGTCTCCCACTGAGGACCTTGTGACCCCTGTCCCTGCCTGCCAGAGAATAACCCCCTTTGACTGTAATTTTCCACTACCTGCCCAAATCCTATAAAACTACCCCACCCCTAACTCCCTTTGTTGACTCTCTTTTTGGACTCAGCCCACCTGCACCCAGGTGATTAAAAAGATTTATTACTCACACAAAGCCTGTTGAAGTTCTTTTCACATAGATGCACATGACATGATTCTGAGGCCTCCCAGCCATGTGGAACTGTACGTCCAATGAAATCTCTTTTTCTTTCTAGTCTTGGGTATGTCTTTATCAGCAGCATAAAAATGGCCTAAGACAGTAAATTGGTACCAATAGAGTGGGGTGTAGCTGAAAGGATACCTGAAAATGTGGAAGCGACTTTAGAACAGCGTTAACAGGCAGTAGTTGGAACAGTTTGGAAGGCTCAGAAGAAGACAGGAAAGTGTGGGAAAGTTTGGTACTTCCTAGGGACTTGTTGAATGGCTTTGACCAAAAACCTGATAGTGACATGGAAAATAAGGTCCAGGCTGAGGTAGTTTCAGATGGAGATGAGCGACTTGCTGGAAACTGGAGCAAAGGTGTTGTTGTTATGTTTTAGCAAAGAGACTGGCAGTATTTTGCCCCTGCCCTAGAGATTTGTGGAACCTTGAATTTGAGAGAGATGATTTAGGGTATCTGATGGAAGAAATTTCTAAGCAGCAAAGCATTCAAGAGGTGACTTGGGTGCTATTAAAGACACTCAGTTTTATAAGGGAAGCAGAGCATAAAAGTTTGGAAAATTTGCAGACTGACAATGTAAGAAAAACCCATTTTCTGGGAGAAATTCAAGCCAGCTGCAGAAATTTGCATAAGTAACTTGTAACTGAATGTTAATCCCCAAGACAATGGGGAAAATGTCTCCAGGGCATGTCAGAGGTTTTCACAGCAAGCCCTCCCATCACCGGCCAGGAGGCCTAGGAGGAAATGTTTAGCGGTCCAGGTCCAGGGTCCCAGTTTTGTGTGCAGCCTAGGGACTTAGTGCTCTGTGTCCCAGCTGCTCCAGCCGTGGCTGAAAGAGGCCAAGATGGAGCTTGGGCCATGGCTTCAGAGGGTGCAAGCCCCAAGTCTTGGAGCTTCCACGTGGTGTTGAGCCTGCGAGTGCAGAGAAGTCAGGAATTGAGGTTTGGGAACCTCAGCCTAGATTTCAGAAGATGTGTGGAAAAGCCTGGATGCCCAGGCATAAGTATGCTGCGGGGCGGGGGGAGGAGGGGGGGGCTCTCATGGAGAACCTCTGCTAGGGCAGTGCAGAGGGAAATGTGGAATCCGAGTCCCTCCTGGGTCCCTGCTGGTCACCCCCTCTACCCGAGGGGGCCACAGAGTCCTTGATGGGGCACCACCTAATGGAGCTGAGAGAAAAGGGCCACCGTCCTCCAGACCCCAAAATGTTAAATCCACTGACAATTTGTACCATTCACCTGGAAAAGCTGCAGACAGTGCCAGCCCATGAAAGAAGCTGGGAGGGAAACTGTACCCTGCAAAGCCACAGGGGTGGAGCTGCCCAAGACCATGGGAACCCACTTCTTGGATCAGTGTGACCTGTATGTGAGACCTGAAGTCAAAAGAGATCATTCTGGAGCTTTAGAATTTGACTTCCCCCCTGGATTTTGGATTGCATTGGACCTGTAACCCCCTTTTTTTGGATAATTTCTCTCAGTTCGAATGGCTGTATTTACCCAATACCTGTACCCCCAATGTATCTAGGAAGTAACTAGCTTGCTTTTGATTTTATAGGCTCATAGACAGAAGGGACTTGCCTTGTCTCAGAGGAGACTTTGGACTGTGAACTTTTGGGTTAATGCTGAAATGAGTTAAGTCTTTGGGGGGACTGCTGGGAAGGCATGATTGTTTTTGAAATGTGAGGACATGAGACTTGGAGGGGCCGGGGTGGAATGATATAGTTTGCCTCTGTGTCCCCACCCAAATCTCATCTTGAATTGTAGTCCCATAATTCCTACATGTGTGGGAGGGACCCAGTGGGAGATAATTTAAATCTTGGGGGCAGTTTTCCCCATACTGTTCTTGTGGTAGTGAATAAGTCTCACAAGATCTGACAGTTTTATCAGGGGTTTCTGTTTTCGCATCTTCCTCATTTTCTCTTACTGCACCATGTAAGAAGTGCTTTTCACTTCCTGCCATGATTTTGGGGCCTCCCCAGTCATGTGGAACTGTAAGTCCAATTAAACCTTTTTTTCCTCCCAGCCTCGGATATGTCTTTATCACGGTATGAAAATGGACCAATACAATAGTAAAGTTGGTAGGAATATTTAAGGTCATTTAATTTAAGTGTATTTTTACCTGTGGTGAAGCCGAACCTCAAACAGATTATGATAATTTATCATAATGTTCATGATAATATTAAGACAAAAAGTTGTACTAGAACATGGAGCTCCAGACTACAGGTTGGTTTTTTGTTTGTTTGTTATTCACAATATGCTGGTTTTACAGTAATTGTGAATTTAATCTAATTTTATTCACTTCAACAAGGACAATTTATTATTTGTCTTACATGTATCTATTTGATAGTATGTTTTTATTATAATACATTTCCGAATGTGAAAATAACTGCTTTGTCAGTACTTTTACACAGATTTCAAAGGATCGGACTAGATTAATATAACTATAATACACTCCCTTCTGATCTTATTATTTTACCCTGAATGTTACATTCAGCATCAAATCATTTTTGGCAGTGCTTAGAATAAAGGGGGAGTATCTTCCATGAAATATTATTTCCACAATACATTTACCCTGGATCTTCATTCATTCATTTTCAGTTGTAATAATGCATTTTCTTTCCTTATCCTCAAGGAAACAGTCAAGTTGAAAAAGTCTCTATACTCTTCTCAAGGAGACAAATAGTTCTTCCCAATCACAATATTTACTATGGGAACACAAAATGTTTTAACTTCTATTGTCATATAAAAGTTTTCATATCCTTGCTCATGACCCAATACTGCCCTTGGTTTATGTTTATACTCTTCCTGAGGTGGAATAGAGGTTGGGGTGAGAGGGAGAAAGTCTCAAGCTTAATCCAAGAGGGTAGACTATGTCACTAACTATGGGCATGCGTCAAGTCAGATATTCTAGATTTTGCCTTCCAAAGCATGGAGTTGCACTTCTCATCTTTTTTTCTCAGACAAAACTGGTATTATGGAAAAGTTCATGCTTCAGGGAACGTAACATAGCACATTTAATGCATCGGTTTTATTCATTCAGCAAACATTTTGGAAGGCCAGCCATGTGCAAAGCACTATGCATGGTCCTGAGGAAATAACACTAGGAAAGCATAGATAGTTTACTTTGACATAGTTTTAAACTTGGTGAAAAAGACAAGAATTGAGTAAGAATTTAAAATGTGCTGAGTCACATAAAGAAAATTAGCGTGCTAGAAGGACTTAAAATATGATCAGGGAGTGTGTTGGTAGCATGGCTGCTTTGGTGCAGAGAAACAGAAGGCTTCTCTGAGAAAATTATGTCCAAGCAAAATTTCCTGGATGCACAGGACCCAGGTAAGCATGTAGAGTCTAATTGGGGAAGATTATCATATTAAATTATATAGGCCTGCTTTCAGTGAGAGTTAAGTTCCTCTTGCTCCACAAGGCAATAAATAATTTCAGAAAAGTCTTTAATAAGGCTAAGACTGGTATTTAGAATGTTTTGAAAAGTAAGTTAAAACTTCATAACGCTGAAAATTTATTATAAACAATTAGGAACAACTCACACTACTATTCCTTCTTCAAAAATGGAAATAGCAATGAGAGAGTGCTTTTTACAATGATACAGTTGTTTACTGTAGTCAGTGCTCAACGCAAATGATAAAATTGTGTGGTTGTTAGAATATTTGCTACAAAGAGGAAAAGAAAAAATCTGAGGCAGCAGTTTCTTTTAATGTGGTAACAGCCTAGTCATAAAAGAACATCCTACTTCATTGTCATGAATATATGAATGATTCTCGTATTTTACCATGAATATTTTCACCATTTACAAGAAAACAGCTGTTACAACTAAAAGAATGATTAGCTGCTAAATACATAACAATTCTCTTTTAGGATTGCTTTCCAAAGTACCCCATTTTACCCTTCACTTCATTCAAGTGCATGCATATTGACATAAGAGGTCATTTCCAGAATTTTCTGGATTAAGTAGAAGCAAATTCTTAAGTCCATAAGGTAAAGTTTCTGCTACGCTCAGAATTTGAGCATTTCATTGAATTTACTCCATCCCATTTTCAAAGAGTAAAACCCTTCTCCCACCCTCCAGAACATATCTTCAAGGTTAATGTTTAAGAATTAGTTAAGTCTAACCACCTCTTGAGAGATACCTAAGTAAATAGGCTAGTCATGATAACAAGGTTTCCAAGAGTAGACATAAAGGAATGTTAATGCATCTTTCATAATGGAAACAATAGCTTTATAATCTTAGACTTAAAGTAACTATGGTTACAAAGCCTTGTGCTGCTTTACCTTCACTTGGTTCCTTTCACTGGAGATCCACCTCTGTCATCAGGAGAGAGTCTCCTTGTGCTAATGGCTCTCCATTTGTCATCATGAGAATATAAACATTAAATACCTTATGAACTGAGGGTGTAAATTTCTTTATCTGCTTAAGAAATGTCTTTTCAAGAAGGAAGACTTAGTCAACAAAGAAGAAAGTGTTCTCAGTTTAAGCTAACTTTTCAAATAGAAAGCATTGGCTTTCTGTTGTACCTGAAGTGTTTTGTTATCAATGATTACCAGGCCAGCTCTTCAAGTCTTTGTAGCCATCTTCCTGATGTTGACTAACTACTTTAAAAAGAATCTTTGCAGATACTTAGGGTGAAGAGGTCAAGAAGAAGGTATTATCAGAAGAGAATACTGGATATAGGATGAATTGCTGATGACATCTTCTAAAAGAGCGTTAAAGACATAGAAAATTGTTGGAACCATAACGTTGGAAACAAAGCAGAACTCAAAATTATTTATATAACCTATTTTTAAAAATGATATAAAATATATAAAGAAAAGCACATGAAAATGTAAACAGTGGTTACTTCAGGGTGGAATTATGAATGATTCAGCATAATATACATATATTACTTACATAATTTAAAAAATTAAGTTCTAGATAATAATGTATTTTAAACCACAGCCCCATGGCTTTGGAAATTACAAAAAGGACTTACTGTGTATCTTCAGAGGAGGTTGGTTAACAATATCAGGAGCTATTAAAGCACTGATTTTTTTACTTGGAGAAAAAGAGTAATGAAACATGAAAGCTACCTTCAACTATTAGAAGAATTGTCAAGTAGAGGATTGTCAAGACTAGAGGTTCTATGAAGACAGCACTTGTCTTAAGAAAGACATTTCTAGCAACAAAGAAACAGACTGATACTCAAGAATTATGGATGGTTTTCAAGAAGAGGTGGGGTGGGGGGTGGATATCAGACATATGGTTATAAAAATGATTGCTTCACTCTGTGAGAACTAAAACTGAGGTTTTTTTTGAAAGATCCCTTTCAACCTTGGATTCTATTATACATTGCCAACATATTTGCTCCACATTCTACAGGTCAGAGATGTTGGTTTTTCTTTTCTTCTCTGTTTTTAACCCACCTGACTCCCACCTTCTTCCTGTATTGCCAGAAAGTGCTGACTTTCTATGCGAAGAATCACTGGGGCAAATTGCCCTTGAGAACAATGCTAAAGAGTGGCAAATTGCTCGTGATAAAGTCTCTGATTTAAGTAGAATCAGAAGTGACAGAAAATAGTGACTTGTTTAATTTACCACAATGTGTTAATTATGTACAATAAACGGTGTGGCTGGGTGCTTGACTTGGGGCTCGTGGGGGCTTTAGACAAATCACAGAGGATAAGATGGGTTCTGATTCTGACAATTTATCTAATCACACAGACATAACCCATGCTATCCGTTCCTTCCTCCATCCCCATTACTCTCTATACTATCTCACTCAGAAATGGTCAAAAACATTCTCTGAACAATCTTCCTAAACATCAAAGTCCCCTAGTCCAGGGTATTCTTTGGGTGGTCCCCAATGAGTGTGATACCCTTACCTCTCACTGACTGTGAGTAGGAAGCAAACGTTTTTATAACACCATACTTTTAGGAAACAACCAAAGAGTCCTAGAAACTTTTCTGTCAAATACCCATGACCAGTTATATTCTAACAAAAAGAACTTCATAAAGATATTTAGAATTTTAGGCAACTTAGATATTTAGAAAACCTATTCTACTCAAACGTGTAAATACTAGAGGAATAATTCAGCTGTTTGGGTATGTTTCTTTGATAATATTAAAACTGTGGATTTCTTTTACTTTGATTCTGAAATACAAATACATGCCATAGACAGGAGAACTGTAACATCCAGGGCTTAGACCAGCTTTCTGCACTCGGCAATGAAGAGGAGATAAAGTAACATATTTTCTTCAACCCATCACAAGGTTCATAGCTGAGACCCCTGTAATGAAAAACAGATTAACAAAAGGAAAACATAATAAATTTATTTAACCATAGTTCTACATGACATAGAAGCTGTCAGAAATGAAGAGCCAAAAACGCAGGGAACCTGTATTTTATGAATAGTTGTGCAGAAGAAGTATGATTGGAGGACAAAAGTGTATGATCTAATGGTAATAAACTGGAAGGAACATAGCAAGGTCTATCTGTCCAGATTCTTCTTAGCCTCTCTAAGAAGTGTGACACTTCTCTTCGCATTCAGGGCAGAACATCTGTCACATTAGGGTCTTCAGGGGAGAAGGGAGGGAGGTCAGAGAGTAACTTCCTGCTTCCGTGATTTTTCAGGTTCCTTCAACTTAAAATACTCAGTGCACTAAGGTGCTACCTTTTGGGTTATTATGTTCTGAGCCCCAACATTAAGAATGTGAAATCTGTGTGCAACACAATTATTATTGTTGTTAATGGTATTACTATTAACAGGTGGAAAACTTATATTCTGTAGTTCAGATTCAACTTACATTTATCATCTATATGTTCCAGATGATGGGCTTTTTATTTTCATTTAAACCACTATAACTTTGAGTGAGGAACTTTGTTCCTCTCTGTTCAGATGAATAAATGAAGTTCAAAAGATTAAGTGTGCTTGACTCACACAGCTGCCCAGAGGTAGAGCTGGGATGCAAACTAAGGTTTCCTGAGTCCAAGACTGAGGCAAATAATTTACAAAATGCCTTTACTTGATTCATATCTAATTACCCAAACAACCTGTACTGCTTAATCATAACATGAAAATGTTCACATTAACCCACAAGGTAGATATAACACCATTATTCCCTTCCTGAGACAGATGTGTTAAATTAGTGGCCAAGACCACTCAATTGGTACAGGACGCATATTGGATTCAAAGTCACGTTTCTGTGAAATTCTCCCTCCTGTTGTGAAGAAAAGCATTGTGAAGCATAATGGTGCTCAAGAACAACAGATATTAATAGTGACAAGCCCTAAAAACCTCTGTTTGTCTGCAATGTTTTGGTCTTTACATACACACATTATAATAATTATTTCTCAATTTAGAGGCTCTTTCTTTGCTAACCATCTAATTCCTATGGATGAGTTATATTTCAAATGATTCTATTGGTAGATTAGGGGAAAAAACTGTCAAAATTGAAGTCTTAAAATGGAGCTAGAAGATGTGGCCAAAACGGGTGAAAGAACAGGTGTCTGCCTTTATTCTACACTACTTCCGACTGGACTGTGAAAGAGCAACACTCTTACTGGGGATATGTGCTAAAGAAAATAAAAAAAAAAAAAACAAAGTCGAGTTGTTCAGTGAGTCTCATGAATATATGGAGGCACGTTTGCTTGTCTTGAATTGAAAATTGAGTTCTAGTCTTCTTAGACTGTGAGCTATATTTTAGAAGAGGCCAACAAAAGCCTACTTGTATTATCTAATCATTCTCTCTTTTGGGAACACTCTAATTTTGCTAAAACCAGGATTTGAATTTGGCCTAGCTATAAATTAAAAGAATACTACATGGTTATGTAACTCTGCTCAAAAGTTTATTTGCCCTTACATTAAAAAATAACTCAAGTTACTCTCAATGGATTCATTAAAACCTGATTTTCCACTTTATAGCCATTTTGCCTGACAGATGGGATCTGGTTTTTCCCTTATGCTGCATTTTTTGAACCAAGTATATATGGTGGGAGAGCAGCACATTCTTCCACCAACAAAAAAGCCACATTCATATTTCAATAAAATTGCATTATTTGGCATCTACTGTTCACATATGTTCATTTGGCTATTGCTAGTCCCAGTCAATGATAGCACAAGTGGAGTGGGTATTTGAAATTTAAACAAGGAGCTTTAAATTTTGTAAGAGAGAAGAGGCCTCCTGACAGGTAGATCAGTCTATAATTCATTTTTAATGCAATTGAGAATTATATAAATCATTTGTTTTTCTCCCATTACATACTATCTCCTGTGCTATAGAAGCCTTAAAAGAAACTTTCTGTATAATTTTGGGTAGGGTTTGAGGGGTAGGTAAGACTCTTTGACGGAGCCTTTAAGGATGAATAACTTTGCCATGCAGGAAATATAAAGTATTGCAAGCAGAAAAAATGTATGGAGTTGTGATGAGTTCAGGACTAGGTCAAGTTCTGCTTACGTAGCTGAGGGCACATAGTGAAGAGGTGTAGACACAATGGTAGAAAAGGTAGATTTTTTGCTATAAAGTGCCATTATCAAATGTTTTTGAGTGAAGAATGTACGCTCTATCACTGTGAATACTGAGAAATGGAGTATTACATTCCACAAAATGTGAAAAGAAAACTAGCAAAGAATGTCTATGCCATAGGTTTGAAGTTAACTGGACAGGCAACTAGGGACAACATGTATTTCAAAATATTGTTATGAAGCTAAGAATAAAAGTATGCAATACTACAGTCAGCTTAACAAAAAGAATTTTTTTTTCCATTCTGATTTTTAAGACTTTGATTGGGGTTTGGGAGAGAACATGGTAGAGATGGAATTACTCTGAATGTTTTTTGGTTAAAGTTAAGGTCATTCAGAGATACTGTTTGTTTAACCACTGCTTATATACATGTCAAAAGAAAACACTCAAAAGACAAAATGCACTCACAGGTTTTTTTTTATGCATCAAAAATAAAGGTGGTTGAAACGATGACTACCTATATGTGTCTTGATTAGCAACTGGAGTATGAACTCATTCTAATTTGGATTCATCAAAATTTTATTACTTTCCAAAATTTACAGGTATAGATTTTCATCCTAGATGGTAGTGTTTTATAATTGCACGCATGCTATAGTTGAAAACGTGGCCTCTGGAACGAGGCAAACCTGAGTTCTGCTCCACTTAGGAGCCATATGATCTGAGCAAGTTATTAGATTCAACTGTTAAAAAGGAAAATCAGACACTTAATCATATCTACTAAATAGTTATTGTGAAGATTAAGTAAAATGTTGTAAACATGCTTATTATACTGTCTGGTATATACTAATAACTTGATACAAGTTATTAGTCAATTATGTAATTATTATTACCACCCAAAGATAAATGCACATAATCAGTTTGAGGACAAATCTGTAAAAACAACTTTATCTATACATTGGAGCCAATTGATTCACTGCATTTTGCCTGATTAAATCATGAACAAAAGGGTAATAATAGAAGCATATAAAATACTTTATTGCAGGGATGTCCAATCTTTTGGCTTAATTGGGCCATACTAGAAGAAGAAGAATTGTCTTGGGCCACACATAAAATACACTAACACTGATGATAGCTTATGAGAAGAAAAAAAAAATCACACAAAAAATCTCAATGTTTTAAGAAGGTTTATGAATTTGTGTTGGGCTGCATTCAAAGCTGTCCTGGGTCATGCGTTGGTCAAGCTTGCTTTAGTGCTTAAGAAGTATTCTCTCATAAACAAACAATTTGGTTTTTGTACCAACCCTGCAAGTTAGAAAATATAAAATATTCTTACGGTTTACAAAGAAGAAGAAGAAAAAAGAAAAAGAAAAAAGTATAAAACATCCAAAAGAAAATACCAATAAATTCATTCCAGAATAGATTAAGAAGAGAAAGGAAAGGAAAAAGAAAAATAATTCTCAATAAGATTAATTTGTCATAACCGGTTCTTTCAAATAACTAGAGTGGAAAAATATGATGTCAACTAGTGAATTGATATTGTCAAGTTAAATGAGGAGGATCTAATAAATATCAGATTTATTTAGCCTTTGTAAATAGCTGGCTATTAATTTCTCAAGTGTAGATGATTCACCCCAACAGTAGTGTTTTAGTTACAATTCTTTTTTTTTTTTTTCTTTTGAAACAGAGTCTTGCTCTGTTGCCAGGCTGGAGTGCAGTGGTGCGATCTCAGTTCACTGCAACCTCCGCCTCCTGGGTTCAAGAGATGTTCCTGCATCAGCATCCCGAGCAGCTGGGATTACAGGCACACACCACCACACCCAGCTAATTTTTGTATTTTTAACAGAGACGGAGTTTCAGCATGTTGTCCAGGATGTTCTCTGTCTCCTGACCTCGTGATTTTCCCGCCTCTGCCTCCTAAAGT
Source organism: Rhinopithecus bieti (assembly GCF_001698545.2). Taxonomy (NCBI): domain Eukaryota; kingdom Metazoa; phylum Chordata; class Mammalia; order Primates; family Cercopithecidae; genus Rhinopithecus; species Rhinopithecus bieti. The sequence goes on along the minus strand of NW_016815803.1, from coordinate 254,287 downwards.
GCTGGGATTACAGGCATGAGCCACCGCTCCCGGCCTCAGTTACAACTCTTAACACATACATTATCACAAAGAAAACATATTATAAAAACATCTATTTAAAATAAATGTCATAATATGACACATGTTTATTTTTAAAAAGTACATTATTGCATAAAGTTTTCATTTATTTCAAAAAATTATATGTATATAGATAAAAAAAAGATGCCATGTTTACCTTTCAATCAACAAACTATAATACAGACTTTGAATTAATAGTCCTCAAACTGTGCAACTTGGGAAGAGCATTCCATTGCTTAGTTGAATATGACCAATCTTTCTTCAAGTTTGCATTTGATTAGATTTTCTTATTTAACATTTTCACCAAGAAGAGTTTCTTTAAAAAAAAATTTGATGCCAAAGAATTATTGAGTCTGGCAAAGTGAATGTCCAAGTAATATAAAATTTATTGAGGAAATTTCTCAGAAAAGTGATTGTATCTAACTAAAGAGTTAGGAAAATTTTGTGGTCCTATATATGCATGTTTCAGATTTTTATATAATATGCCTATATAATATAGTTTCCCTAAGAAATATTGATTCCAGCTCATATATTATTCAATATTTTAATAACTCATGTACTACCTTGAGTATAATGATATTCGGATGTTCTACCTCCCGATCAAGTTTGAGAAACTGTTTTAGAAGGACACATATCCAGATTATTCATTTCTAGTTAATTGTCTTAAATTTCCTTAAATATGTCTTGATTGAGTAAGTAAAATATAAGCCAGCAAACTTGGTTAGTCAAATTTAAGGGGAATAAACTCATTAATACTTTATGGGGTTCCTATCACAAGAGTTCCTAAACTAATGAACAGCAACAACAACAAAATAAAGAGAATGCAACTGTTCCTTATGGCTACAAATGAGGCACTCACCAATGATGCTTCTCAGAGGCTTATTTGGCACTTAGATAATGAACTTAAAAAAAAAAGTCATGTTTGTGTGAATTAATTCTGAAAATTGTGTTTATCATTAATTACAGAAATTGTTAAGCTGTGTCAATTGAAGGTATTCTTAAAACCTGTTGACAAAATAGTGTTTAAAATATAAGGTTTGAATAACATATGCCAAATAAGATATAAAAACCATGAATATTTAAATTACTTTCCTTAAATGATGATTAAATCATTATAGGACCATGAATCTCTCATTGGCTTTAATTTCTTACATTTGCATTTAACTACTTCTCCCGTATACAGTGTGGAATCAAATAAATGGTGACAACTCAAGTTTGAAAGGTCTGTAACACTAAAGCTGGAATTCAAAGAGATTTCTGTAAAGTAAGACTCACTGACCCTCCTTGCCAAAATAATGTCTCACATCTCAGAAAGGGGAATTGTGCTGCAATAAACACATGCACCCATGTGTATTTATGGTAGAATGATTTCTACTCCTTTAAGTATATACTCAGCAATAGCATTGCTGATCGAATGGTAGTTCTTCGCTGTTTGAGGAATTGCCATACTACTTTCCACAGTGCTTGAACTAATTTATACTCCCACCAAAAAGGGAAAAGTGTTCCCTTTTCTCTGCAACCTTGCCAGCATCTGTTATTTTTTGACTTTTCAATACTAGCCATTCTGATTGATGTGAGATGGTATCTCACTGTGGTTTTGATTTGCATTTCTCTAATGATCAGCTTTTTTTCATAAGTGGGAGCTAAATGATGAGAACTCATGGACACGAAGAGGGGAACAACAGATACTCGGGCCTACTTGAGGGTGGAGGGTGGGAGGAGAGAGAGGAGCAGAAAAAAAACCTGCCAGGTACTCGGCTTAGTACCTGGGTGAGAAAACAATCTGTAAAACAAACCACTGTGACATGAATTTACCCATATAACAAACCTACACATGTACCCCTGAACCTAAAATAAAAGTTTAAAAAAACAAAACCAAACCAAAAGGAAATAATCAAAAGACATAAGATGAGAGACATGAGAAAACAGAGAGAAGAGATGAGAAAGTCTTGGTTCTGTGATTTTTTTCACTATAGGATTGAATTCTCTGAGTAGTCTCAGTTTTCTTGCTTATGAACCAAAAGGACTGGGGAAGCTTTAAAGTCTCTTTAAATTCTGCACTTTTGTGATTGCAAGCATATAAGATTCTCTGCTCCATAATTGTTGCCCCTTTGTTTTCTTTGGTTATCCAACACATAATATAGCTAGGATAAGTATTCCAAAGTATGAATAGAGTTTGTATTTTAGCCTGACAAATTGAGATTCGGTTTATTTCCTCATTTTATTAATTTTTAAATTTAAATAGATGTCTATAAAAATCATGTTGAATTGCAGGTATCTATAAGTGAGAAAGATTTTCTCATTACTAAAGCGTATACATCTATTTGTAAAAATTTGAAATTTTAATGTCATTTTAACAGAAGATGTCTTAAATATATAATCCTAAAAGAAACTCCCAAAATCATAGATAGGTCTATGTGTATGTGTATGTTTGTGGAGAGTTGTTGGATAATTAATGTTCAATGTTTTATTTAATAAATAGTATCAAATTCAGTAGCTAAAAATACTTAACTCTAGCATTATTAGAATCCTCACACTTCAATCATGGCATGCCAGCCACCACTCAGTGATTCTCAAAACGGATTTAATGCAATGTGCTACTTGACATTCTCTCTTTGGAATTTCGATGCATTTAAATAAACCCCACGGGTTATTCAAAATAGGGTATGTAAAACTTCTATAAAATGCCCAGATGTTAGCAAAATTTTGGTCTTTTATATTTTAACACTTATTCCTATGTAACTTTTATAAAATTCAATTTTAAAAGAACACAATGTATTTTACATCTTCCTAATTGTCCTTAATGTTTTAAAATTAATTTCTCATATTAATTGGACAGGCAAGAAAGGCAAATTTCTCTAAAAGCTTCATCAACATTTTGATTTGTATTTCCAAAGGCCCTTTTGAGAAATGTGTACTAGCTCACAGAGGATTCATGGGAAAGTATAAAGTAATATAGGCCTTGCTTAGAATTCTCTCAGGCAATGACTAAAAACACCATGAAAATGTGTGATCAGGGCATCCCGACCAAGGACGCTTCTGAGTGCTCACTTAAGTAGATACTTATCTCTGTTTTCACAAAACTTTTCCTTGAGACACTAGTTTTCCAAAACATTCCTCACAAAAGGAACTCCTAGTAAACAATTTGAAATTCTTTATGTACTCTATCTTCCTCCTAGAAATTCACACATCACAACATATTGGGCTCCCAACAAGTACTGCAATAAAGTATACTATTTAGTTCTATTTAATCCAGAGTTTCCTAGTTATGGTACCAAGTATAAAATCCAACCAATTCTACCCCCTTCCCCCGGTTCTACTTTACTAAATACTATTAATTTGTAAATTTGTAACTCCATCAAATACTCATCAGGAAACACTGCTCGAGACCTCTAGGCCTTGGTATCATGATTGCTTAGGCCAGAGTGGAGCCCAGGGAGCAGATATTTAGGAAAAAGGCAAAAATCTGGGAAATGCATGACGGTTGTTCAAAATAGAATTATGAGTTCAATTTTTATTTCATAGAGCACAATGAATATACTGATGTTTTATGTTTTAGCATGTTTAGAAACATGATAAAGTTGTGAGCTGCAACTATGATATGCTTAGTAAAAATGACTGCTCTTCTTGTCTCCAGTAAAAGTATAACTCTACTTAAATGTGCAGCATGTCTTTGTTGCAAAAGTGCCTAGTAAATGAAAATAAATGTATAGAAAGTATATTTTCAAATAATTAAATTTTTAAAGAATGTGAAAAATTTCAGGAGTGCAGGCAGTACACAACTTATGTTATTCAGGTAGACCAGTAACTTGAGCCTGAGGACCCTGCATGTTACTCAAATGTCATCAAGAAGTTCTTCCTATATTAAAAGAAATAACCCTTGGTGAATATAGCACAACAATGTAATGCACTTAATGTCACTGAACTGTACACTTAAAATGGTTAAGATGGTATCTTTTATGTTATGTTCATTTTACCTTAATTTTTAAAAATCTAATCTTGTTTTGAAACCCCACTAAAATGGCAAGATTTTGTTAATGTTTGTCAGAATTACTTGCCTAGTAATAAAATCAGATTCCAAAAAAATGCCTAAAACCCTCCTCTATCATTAGGAAACATTCATCTCTGTTAAAAGAGAAGGCATCATGGCTGCTGAAAAGGATGAAACAGTTGTCAGAACACAGGGAATATTCTCTTCTTTTTCTCTACTTCCACTACGTAAATCCTCATAACAGTAGGGCTTCAACAACAGCTCTGAGAGTGAACTTTCCTTTTACATTGCAAAGAATCACACTGCTTTCTGTAAATGTGAAATGGTATTTCATGAGTTTTTTTTTTTTTTTTTTTAATTTAATTCTTATCACAGCACTAAGAGCAAAACCTGCTACATGAATTTAAGGTTAGGTAAAATATATTTGATTTATCGAAGTGTGCATTAACATAGGAGAATTAACAAATTTGTGAGAAATACACTTAGGAAAGGATTAATGAACTATAAAAGGATTGATGAACTATAAAACTGACTGCACAGCTAGAAATATTTAAAAACGTTGCTCTTGTTGGCTATCATAGTCTCTTGACTGCAAGTTTATGAGGGCAGAGAACACATCCATCTTGTTCACTACTACTTTTTTCATGCCGAAAACAGTACCTAGTGTAGTAGGCACTACAGATTTAAAAATTATTTAGTGAATTCAAGATAGAGTTAAAACGCAGAAAATTTCTTTGTAAGCAATGGTTGAAAATTGACACGAATCAAAGCGTTTTTCAATTAATAAACTATTTCAAATATTACCACTTGACCATTTAGATATCTAATCTGTCATGGGTTCCACTGTTCATCAAACACATGTTGAATGCTCTCGTCCAAATTCATCCAAATCTCACATATGGAATTTTATTCACAGGCAAATACTCTATGTTTCAAGAGACCAATATTATCAACACTTAAGCACTAAACATCCAGTTCTGAATCGTTTTGTCTGTTGAACTATTGCTGAATTTTTCTCATGAAGTCTGGGCAAAGAAATTATATTGAATACATTTTCTTATAACTTTTTAAAGTGGAGGCATTAATATTAAAACATTTTATATATTTTAAGACTTCTGTTGGAAGAAAACACCTAATTTGTTAATATATGTTATTTGAATTAATTAATATTCTTCAAAATTAGAGCTGTTTGCACACAAACATCAAAATGAAGAATTATTAAATGATGTTTCATGTAATCCTGATATAAGATTTAGAGATAGAAGTCTGTAAATATTTGGAGGAGTATAAAAGAGGCATCTATCACTTTTAAATGCATATCTTAGACTTTATTTTATTTAAGTTTTATTTAGAAAAGTAAAATATAAGCAGGAAAAGTAGAACATAGCTTTTACATAATTAGCTAAAAGAGACAAAGCTTTGGAATGTCTTTTAAATCTATTTTAAAAGCTCAGCTACTTTGATATTTTTTCTATTACAGACCCAAGAAAAGTTATTTCAACTGAATCGCATACATAACTCCTAGAGTGTAGACAGTTGCTATTATTTGTTCACTTCAAATGCTCTTTTAAATTCTTGCTACATCTGTATTACCAGGTCTTAGAGAAACCAAGGTGAAAGAGGCCCAGGAGAGGCCAAACACTCTTTGCTATTTCTAACAAAGGAAATGCCATTCTTGCCACTAACTCTTGGAATGATTTCCAAGTTCTCGAAAAATAATTTAACCTGTGTCAAGTAGCTGTCTTATCTGGAAAACTCAATAAACGAATGTAGAAGTTAGAAAGAGTAGGGGAAAGTTAGGTGTTATACTGAAATGGTTTATCCCAGGCAGGTTGAATTGAGACTCCAAATCAGCCAGCACGCTTCCATACATCCGCTCGCTTTTCCTTTTTTTTTTTTTTTTTTTTTTTTTTTTTTTGAGAAGGAGTCTCGCTCTGTCACCCAGGCTGGAGTGCAGTGGCCAGATCTCAGCTCACTGCAAACTCCGCCTCCCGGGTTTATGCCATTCTCCTGCCTCAGCCTTCCGAGTAGCTGGGACTACAGGGGCCCGCCACCTCGCCCGGCTAGTTTTTTGTATTTTTTTAGTAGAGACGGGGTTTCACCGTGTTAGCCAGGATGGTCTCGATCTCCTGACCTCGTGATCCGCCCGCCTCGGCCTCCCAAAGTGCTGGGATTACAGGCTTGAGCCACCGCGCCCGGCCAATCCGCTCGCTTTTCTTTAAACTTGAGCTATATTATTGCAGAAAAGCATGATAATCTCCACTCTGATCTTGTATATAAAATGAAGGAGGTTGAAACATCATAGCACATGCACCTTTCTAGGTCGGTTAAATATTATGAGTGGATACATTTCCTCTGGGGATCAGCATTTTTACATTTAAGGACAGATTAAACAGGGAGAAAAAGTAGAGGAGAAATATACAAAATATTTGTATCCAATGACAAGGATTCCAATTTTACATTAAACTTTAGCTTAAAGAGGACATGCCTATTAGATTATACTTCACTTAATAGTTGGATCCTTTAACATTTTGTGCAAATTATTTCTCGGTAGCCAAATCCTACTTCACTGTACCTGAATAGTGGTTCACATGTAAAAACCTCAGGCAAAGGCTCATGTAGTGCCAAAGTGAACAGTATCCTTTATTTATTTGTTTAAAAAGGTGAGGTCTTTGTACACTATTTTCTTAATTTGAAGCAGTTTTAATGTGGCAGTTATACAAAATAAAATTTTAAATTATATTACATAAGTTTTCAAGGAAATTATATTTCATAATTTTCCAGCTGTAGAATTATTTAAGATGAATGTTTATTATATGTTGGTTCATGAATGAAATATTTCTTATAATAATTTTAAGGACATCTGCTAGTGTTCTCAAGCAGAAGAACTGAGGTATTTTAGGAGGGATCACTCTGCATTGCTTATCAATATTTTTCAAGAAAACCAAAAGTACAATAGAAACATTCTACAATTTAAACATTTTCTCATTTTCATTTTTTAATATGAAAGACAACTTATAAAAATTTTCATAAAGAAAAGGGGCTACAGTAAATTGCACTTGTTCATGCTGACTGGTATTCAGTTTGTCTAAAGGGTCCTGAGATGGCACAAATACAGGTTCATGCTCTGATTTTGCTTTCCCGGTCCCACAATTTGCTTTAGTGTTGGCTGGAAAGGGGATGAAAGGAGATAATATATGAAACATCTGCCATTTGCCAAGAACCTTGTTTAACATTTTACATATGGTTTCTCACTTATAAAAAGTAATATAAAATCAAAAAGAATTTGGCTAAAATAAATCCCTTATTTTTCTTCCTATCAAATCTAGATTTTTCTCATCTGCCTGAATAGAAATACAGTCTCTAGT
>NW_016815803.1:234247-246699 GCF_001698545.2 Rhinopithecus bieti | reverse complement strand
AGAATTTGGCTAAAATAAATCCCTTATTTTCTTCCTATCAAATCTAGATTTTCTCATCTGCCTGAATAGAAATACAGTCTCTAGTAAGGAAGAAAAGCCTGATTTCTTTCTCTTTTCCCTGTTCGTAGTCACAATTTTTAAAGAGTCATGAAATAAAGAAAATCCAGAGGGCGCTGGCAGCCCAAGAGAGAATGCTGCTTTTATTTACCTTATTCTCTCTGAAGGTTAGATGGTGATAGTTGAGAGAACTCGACAAACAGCAGGTAAAGAAAATGGGCAAACGTTCAGAATAAAGAATAGTTTTCAGCTGATTTGAAATAACAGATTATTAATGACTGATTTAAAATGGTTAAAATGCACTGAAATGTAAATCTTTAAGTCCAAATACTGGGAGGATAAAGGTAATTTATTTAATCTCATTTAAGACTAACTAAATTTATTATCTCTTGGAGAAGCCAGGAGTGGTGGCTCACATGTGTAATCTCAGTGCTTTGGATGGTTGAGGCAGGAGGATAATTTTAGGCCTGGAGTTCAAGGCCAGCCTGGGTGACATAGTGAGACCTTCGTTTCTACAAATTTTTAAAAAGCAGATGGGCATGATGGTGCATGTCTGTAGTTCCAGCTACTCATGGGGGGCTGAGGTGGCAGGATTCCTTGCGCCCAAGAGTCTGAGGCTGCAGTGAGCTATGATCATGCCACTGCACCCAAGTCTGGACAACAAAGGGAGACTCTACCCCTAGAAAAATAAAAAGTATAAGCCGGGCACGGTGGCTCACACCTGTAATCCCAGTACTTTGGGAGGCCGAGGTGGGTGGATCACGAGGTCAGGAGATCGAGACCATCTTGGCTAACACAGTGAAACCCCATCTCTACTAAAAATACAAAAAATTAGGCGGGTATGGTGGGGGGCACCTGTAGTCCCAGCTACTCGGGAGGCTGAGGTGGGAGAATGGCGTTAACCCAGGAGGCGGAGCTTGCAGTGAGCCGAGATTGCACCATTGCACTCCAGCCTGGGTGACAGAGTGAGACTCCGTTTCAAAATAAATAAATATAAATAAATAAATAAATAAAAATAAAATAAAAAGTACAAATTTTTTTTTGGAAAGTGATCTCATTAACTCCCTTATATCATTTAATAACATTAAATTTGGCATGGCTTGTCATTATAGGTAGCTATATCTCAGCTCTGCTAAAAGTGATGAGATTTAGAAAGATAATTGTTAAGATGAGAAACTGTACTGAATTGATAAAAGTATTTTTATAAATCCTTCAGTCAATACTATCCTAAATCTGTTTTGATTTAAAAGCCATCCATACATCTCATATAAATCAAATTTTCAGTCATGTAATTGTAATATTCTCTATTTTTATCCCAATAAAGCATGGGTAACATGGGAAACAACATTTCCAATCAAGAAAGTTTTGTTTGCTGATGTGAATTAACCAGTGGTCTGAAAAATTTAAGTGCTTATAAATTACTTGAGAGCAAAAATAAAATACTATTTATTGCTGTCTTTCTTGGCTTATCACAGCACTCACCTTAGGCTCATAAATGGCTATATAGTTGTCCTAAATGATAAACAATTTGAATCAAGACTACCACTGTGAATTAAAAGCTGGAATACAAGTAGGTCTTGATTTATAGGAAATTTGTGTCCCCCTGAGTAGGCTAAGCCCTGGCCTTGGTCACTGCTACCCACATTTTTCCTGTCTGCTGGCCAGTGACAGAGAAAACACACTAAACATTTTGATGTTTCACTATAAAAGTGCACGTCATTATGTGGCTAAAGGCTTTATAGTCTCCCACACCAAAGTCATGTTTGAAACAAAATACATTAGCAATCCGGAGCAGAGTTTGTTATGAAGAAGGATACTGAGAATAAATAGATGAAATTCTAGACATTTCTAAAGAGGATCCAACTATTTAATGGTCACTGAAGTCTTAAATGAATAGGTGTGAATATTTCAGTGTAGTCCAACCTGAACTGAAAAGCGGTTCTTACGTCCAAATTTAAATACCTCCTGTGCATATAAAAAAGGTCCACTTATTAGTCCAAACATTACTATGATTGGGATCCTGAAATAACATTCTCTTATTATTGGGTATATTATTCAGCAAAAAACCACTGGGAAGGCTAGGCTGGACACTGAGACTTGTGCCTGGAGATGACAAAGTTGAGACATCCTGGTATTTACCCCACAACAGGTCCGGATGGACTGAAGATGGCTGAGTAAGTACATTTCTCTGTTAAAGTTAAAATAATAAACCATGGATGAAAGTCTGCAAAATTCTATTCACCAACTGAAAAGTTGTTAGTATTTGGATATTGAGGATCATCTGAACCACTTTCCTCACAGGTTGGGTCCATTGTCTTAAAAACGCAAGTGCAGCTCCCACTGAGAGGGCTGCAGTGAGCTATGTGACCACACTGACACTTGAGAGTGCAGTTTGGTCCATACAGGCCCGGCCTGCATTCTATGAGGGAGAAAATAAAAATAAAAGCAATTCAGATATGCTTTCAAAAACGCACTGTGTTCTTACTATTACTTCTTGGCATTCAATAAGATAATTGTACATTTGTAAAGTATTCTTTTTTACCATGGGGTATCTTCCCGTGCTAGAATGCTATGTGATAAAAGTAAGAACGCCAGTGGAAAACAGGAGAAGGCTGGGAGTGTCAAGGAAGTTAGTGATAACACTGAAAAGAGAAGTCAGGACAGCAAATTACATTTTTTTTTTTTTTATTGTACTTTAAGTTCTAGGGTACATGTGCATAACGTGCAGGTTTGTTACATATGTATACTTGTGCCATGTTGGTGTGCTGCACCCATCAACTCGTCAGCACCCATCAATTCGTCATTTATATCAGGTATAACTCCCAATGCCATCCCTCCCCCCTCCCCCCTCCCCATGATAGGCCCTGATGCCTTCTCAGAATCAGAGTATTCATTAGAGCTTTAGTGGTTGCATTGTGAAGGACACAGGGAAAGTTGGCTAGTTGTCTTGAGGTCAGAGAAAGGCAACACTCACGCTGAATGCCCAATACAGGAGACTTACCTTTAGGATGAAAACACAATTACTTGTACTTATGTTATTGAAAATGAAATGGCTTTAATTTCAACTGTTTCATTTCTTAAAATATGTCAGAAGGTCCATAGATCCCCTGATCTATGTCCTACAGGACTGTAACTATCTTTAAATTGAATTGCATTTTGCTTGCAACTGAAAGAGAAATGATGGAAGATTATAGAAAGTGTTAGCTTTATTAAAACAACCAAATGTTGACCGAAAAGGCCCAGCCTGGGTGTTTGCTCTTAGCCTAATTTCCATCAGAGAATTAACAAGTTCTATTTCTGAAGAATTACGAGGATAAGGAGAAAGCCCTGCCCAGCTCATGGAAACAGAAAATAGATTCATATTTCCCACTTGGTCAGGCAGGACTGGGAAGAAACTCAGTTTATCAATGTTCAAGGATCAGAAAAACTCAACTGTTCAATCCTAATAGTCACCTACCCTTGTGGAGTTTACAAAGTGTGTCTCTAATACATTATCTCTGTTGGTTCTAACACCTGTGAGGTGGGCAAGGCAGTGAGTTAAGCTCTCACATTCTACAGAGAAATAAACTGAGGTTTGGTATGGCTTAAAAGATCTCAATTACTACAATATCTCTCTGATAAACAGCAGAGCTGGGTTTTAGAATTCCTACCTAGTGCTCTTTCCCCATTTTACACTACCATATGAGTGGATGCAAGGTGTTAAGTATATGCAGAAGAAAGCCCTAATAAAAAAGTAAAAAGCAGGAAAGTGAGAATTTGGGAAATGTCAGTAAATATGAAGATATAGTCCCTGGGGCAAATTCTGAAACTTTGGGCAAATTTTGTTTAAAACTTCTTTATTGACTCACTATCCTTTATGCTGGGTTAGAGATGAGCAGCTGGATGTAATTTTTTTATTCTTTTGCATTATGAACGTAGGTTAAGATGTGGCTTAGCTCTCTTGCCTTAATTAACTAATTAGATTAGAAATATAAGGTAAATAGAAACCTAAACCAATTTTGTAATTAATTATTTTCACAAGGGTTCAACATCAGCAAACAGTAATTCAATCCCTTCCTAAATGAAGGAGAAACAGGTTCCTTTAGGAAGAAGCTTTGGAGGCAATGGAAATGCTGCTCTAAATCTTTAAACCATGAAACTTTGTGAAAAATTAAAAAAATCCTGTATCATTTTAAATGAAGTTCAACCCAGATACTTCTGCCCAGTGTGTGGGAGGATTACTTAGCTTGGTGGCAAGATTGAGTGTTCTTACTAGAAAAAGAGTTGTGAGTCAGGATCTCTCCTGAGCACTCCAGAATCTGATTTTAATTTATAAAAATACCACATTTTCATGTTAATAATGATGTATATTTAAGACATCTGTCTGAATGTCTGCAAATGTTAATTTACCAATGGGGGGAAAATAATCCAGTAAAAAGTTGTTATATTCTTTTATGAATTAATATTATGGCTGTTTAACAGCTCCTTTACCAGAGTTCAGGTTAAAATGAGGTCTTTTATCTTTATGGTGCCTGCATAGACACAGCTGTTCACACTTAATATCACAGATGAACTGTGCTTAATTGAAAATAAAAATGAAAATAAAAGACCTTGTAGGACATCTGTGTAGGCCATGACTTTATTTAGAAATAACCCTTCTTTTAGAAATGAAGCTTCAACCCTTCTCTTTTGCAGATGAGAAAAGTAAATTCTGAGATTAAACCCTCTTTTTTTTGGGAAATATCTGTGGCAGGGTCAGTCCTTCAGGCCTATTGTGAATTATATAAAACTTTTCATCTGATAATCATCCATTAAGTCTAGTAGCAAGTGATTAGTTCAAAATTACTCAATCTACTCTCTCTTCTTCTTAAGACAGTCCCTGAAGAATTAGAACTTTATATTTTAGGTCATTCTTTCTCTGAGTCAAAAGAAAAATGAAATATACATTTCAATTCCCAAAGAGTAGCCTGAAGCTTAGGTCCAAAGAATACTATCTGGATGGACCACACCTTAATTGCCTTAATTCTAGTGATTTCTATGAATCGCCTTTGTGATGGGGCTTTTAACTGTGTCCCTTTAAATACTTACCATGTTACCATGTGTCCTCCGACAGCTATAGTGTTGTTTGAGCTGCCTGTGATGTAACAGTTACAAATCCTGCTCATCATACTAAGGGCAAAGTATCAAGCGATTCTGGGCAATGGTCTTTAATAGAGTATCACTTCTAGTAGGAAAATGTCTACAGATACCTGTATAACCATGGGTCAGGGGGGAGTCCTTAGGTGCTTTGGGTCTTACCAGCATCACATCTGACTCAGTTCTCCCAGGGAGGCAGAGACATTTTTCAGTTTTTGGGTGGCAGAAGTTTTCTCCTTCACAGTCACAAAGTTGATGGCAATCATCTCCAAACATGCCAGGTGAACACTGACCAAAAAAAGGAGAAATGCTGAAAAATTAACACCTTGCACTTTCATTAATGCATCTTAATTAAAATTAGATATAAAATTTCCTCAAGATTGAGCTCCAAATAGCAAAGTGGGATGATATTGGAATTTTCTGGTAAAAAGAAGAGAGAAACGTTTTGGAATGTCAGAATGAAGGTCTATTCTATAACTGATTTGACTTGCAAGTCTTAAAGTTGATTTACTTTAACACTAGTATGTATCTTTTAGAATGCAAATAAAATGTTTGAAGGTAGGAGCTTTAGGAAGGGAACCAAGTCTACAAGTCTATTGTTTTACCTTTAATATTTCCCCTTAAAGTGTTTTTATTATTTATTTCTCTAGAAGACAATAAACTCCATGTTTCCGCTATATATCCAGAACTTAACACAGGGCCTGCTACTTGTCATGTGGTAGTATACCAGAGTCAGGTAAGAATATGTTATCTTATTGCTAACACAGATACATAATGGGTGACATTTTATTGAATCACTAAATAATACATGAATAATGAAGGATGTACAAAAGATTTGTGAGTCAGTATCTCTCCTGAGCACTCCAGAATCTGATTTTAATTTATAACCAATTACTTCTTCTGATGTGCAGCCAGAAAAATATTGATCTTCTCCAGTCTTGGAGGTAAAATCTCCAAGAGGTTTAAGTCCTCCGTATTGGACTTACTAAGAGATAATTCTGTATTGCACTTGATTGGCCACCTAAGGAAATGTTTCAAAGATTAAATTTTAGACTTTAAAACCTAACTTCTTTGTAAGATATTTACCTACCGTACATGCATCATATTCTTTCACACTCTTTCTTCCTTCTTCTCTTCCTCCTTCCTTTGTCTCAGACCCATGTTTGTCATTGACTCCCAGGATTCAAATATAAAAAACTATATGATATCACCTTCCACAGATACCCTCTTATTTATTTACATAATTTAATTTAAAAATCATTCTCACTAAATTTAGCCTGGATTTGAACACATTGCTTCATTATGTCTTATTTATGCTTGTGCCACTGCAGCCGGAAAATATTGATATTTTTCTTTATAGTGACATCTGGGAACGTAGTATGAGACTAATACATAGATCCTTTTTAAAGGCCACAGACAATAACTTTGACTACCATTATCATCATACTATAATTATAATAGTCATGATTGTTGTAACTATATGCACAAGATTGTACATAATATAGGCCAAAACAGGACTTTGTGTTGTTTACTGAGTTAGTGGCTTTTAGGGCTTTATAATATTTTATTTCAAACTGAATAGCCCAAATTCTCACCTTTATATCTTTATCTCCACTCATGGCTGTGATTACTTTCTAGTGGTAAATGCCTAATTCACATATTTAAATATTTTCATAAATTCCTTGTATCTCTTTCAATGCCATTGAACCCAATACATAGGTCACATTTGTTAAAAGCATTTAATGAAATATTTATTCTCATTCAGAGGTAGAATCCTTGTCCATCAAAGACTATCATTTTTAGTGGTGTTTTGAAATATCTCACAACTTTATATAAAAGGAAACTGAAATTTTGACCAATCAGCCACAAAATCAGAAGGACTCCTTATATTGGCCATTGAGTGAATTCCTACCACTTTAATGTGCAAGTTGAATGGTTAAGTAATTGTTGCATATTTTCAGTTTCATTACATGTTTGTGACCAGATGAGAAAATCTCACAGTTACACAGAATTCTTGCATTTATTTCCTTAAAAATGCTCTGGCAATACCTTTTTCACATCGGCTGCTGTGGACACCTGCTGGGCAAATGCACTGTTCCCTTGCTGCATCACAACTAGCTCCATTTTCTGCAGTCACAGATGTGAGCATAATTCAAGCCATAAAATCCAGGAGGGCACACTAGGAAATGGAAATGTCAAAATGCTATTACTTTAAAAGTAAATAAAAGGAAAATTAAAATTTTATTTACTTTAAAAGTAAATAAAGGGAAAACTAGAATATGTTCAATTCATTTGTTTCCCAATACCAAATAAAGAGATGAGAGAATTGGAAAGAAAGAAAAAATTATACAGAGAAGTATATTGACGATAATTTGGTCATACAAATTAGTGAATATACAGGTGCCAGTCTCTATAACTAGTCTAGAAAAATGAATGAGGAAATTGAAATAGCTTTAAGTAGATCATGCTTATGTCCTATGATGTGCACATAAACATTTGGTCAAAGCCTTTCCTAAAATCCTTCAATACTGGCTGGGCGCGGTGGTTCACGCCTGTAATTCCAGGACTTTGGGAGGCCAAGGCGGGTGGTTCACGGGGTCAGGAGTTTGAGACTAGCCTGACCAACATGGTGAAACCCCGTCTCTACCAAAAATATAAAAATTAGCCAGGCATGGTGATGCATGTCTGTAATCCTTCCCTACTCAGGAGGCTGAGGCATAAGAATCGCTTGAACCTGAGAGGTAGAGGTTGCAGTGAGCTGAGATTGTGCCACTGCACTCCAGCCTAGGTGACGGGTGACAGAGTGAGACTCCATCTCAAAAAAATAAATAAATAAAAAATAAAAAAAATCCTTCAATACCTTAAAGGCATAAAGAAGCAATGTGTTCAAATCCAGGCTAAATTTTTTAAAATTAAAATTTATTTTGTTATTTAAATAAATTAAATTATTTAAATAAATACAGTATCCTATGGAAGAAGGTGATATCATATAGTTTTTGGTATTTGAAGCCCTGGGAGTAAATGATGGGTGTGAGAGAAAGATCATTTCTCTCACACCCATCATTTTGATATTTGATCATTTTGATATTTGAAGTCCTGGGAGTAAATGATGGGTGTGAGAGATGGGTGTGAGAGAAAGGAAGGAGAAAGAGAAGAAGGAAGAAAGAGGGCAAAAGAATATGATGCATATACGATAGGTAAATATCTTACAAGGAAGTTAGGTGTTAAAAGTCTGTAAAATTTAGTCTTTGAAACATTTCCTTAGGTGGCCAATCAAGTACAATACAGAGTTGTCTCTTAGTAAGTCCAATATGGAGGACTTAAAACCTCTTGGAGGTTTTACCTGCAAGACTGGAGAATATCAATATTCTTCTGGCTGAACATCAGAAGAAGTCATTGGTTTGTATTTAGAAATCATGTAGTCTAAGCAAATACCCTTATTTGAAAGCAAAATTGTCATCTGCCTGGGGAGATGCTCATTCTGAAGAGGTGTGGGAGAGCTTGACTGTGGACAAAGGATTTCCATTTATTTTCTTGAGTTTTCTCTCGGGCTATGCTTACCACTCACCCATGGAATACAATTTCCTCACCTTTTATTTATTACCTCCTTTTGCCTTTGTTTTTCTCTCTTCTCGCTTTCTCTCTCTGATCCCCCTCTGTCCTCTTAACGGATATGTAGAGTTGAATTTGACTAGGCTTGATGTGGATGACACTTCTCCAGTATGCATGAAGTTACTCATGACAGATTTATCGTTAGGAAGCACTGACATTCAAGGAGCAGAAAAAAGAAGTAAAACTGAAAGAAGATAAAGGAATGAATTGTGTGCTATATATTCTTTCATTTACTGACCTCATACAATGCTTACAAGTAAGAGAGATGCGTGCGTAGTTTTCTTCTGTTTGTTCCTATTAATCAATTTTTATCGAGAATACTTAGCAATATCAGATTTCCTTTACCTCCCTTACCTTAATTATATATAAAACAGATACGCCGTGGCTCACACCTGTAATCCCAGCACTTTGGGAGGCCGAGGCAGGCGGATCACCTGAGGTCGGGAGTTTGAGACCAGCCCGACAAACATGGAGAAACCGCACCCCTACTAAAAACATAAAATTAGCCGGGCATGGGGGCGCCTGTCTATAATCCCAGCTACTCGGGAGGCTGAGGCAGGAGAATCACTTGAACCTGGGCAGGGGCAGAGGTTGCGATGAGCTGAGATCGCGCCATTGCACTTCAGCCTGGGCAATAAGAGCAAAACTCCATCTCAAAACAACAACAACAACAACAAACGAGATAATAAAGGTTGCCACACTTGATGTCTCCATTTTGGTAAATAATACTATCATTCTTCCAAGTTCCCTCCCTGGCTTGGAATTTTGGAGCCATCTTTGATTCCTCCATTTTCCTTATCTTTATCTCCAACACTTCGGGATGCCGAGACAGGTGGATGGACTGAGGTCAGGAGTTCGAGACCAGCCTGGCCCGTATAGTGAAACACCATCTTTACTAAAAATACAAAAATTAGCTGGGCATGGTGGCAGGTGTCTGTAATCCCAGCTACTCGGGAGGCTGAGGCAGGAGAATCGCTTGAACCCAGGCGAAGGTTGCAGTGAGCTGAGATCGTGCCATTGCACTCCAGCCTGGGCAAGAAAAACAAAATTCTATCTCAATAATAATAATAATAATAATAATAATAATAATAATAATAACCATTAGCTAATCCAAGCAAGATAAAATGGATACAATGCAAATATATGACAAAGATTTTTTAAGGTGGAGGGAATGACCATCAAATGAGATAAATATAAAAATTATAATACGAATAAATTTAAAAAACTGAACGAAATGAAAAATGTTACAGAAAATAACTTACCAAAATTATCCCAATTTGAGGCAGAAAATCTAGACAAGGCAATTAAGTAGAAAAACAATATAGAAAATAGTAAAATAGCCCCTACATTAAAAGAACAAACAAACAAACAAACAAAAACAACAAAACCCAGCAGTTTCAGGTTCACAGAAAAATTTTATAAAGCTTTACTAATCAGATCATCACCTTACTACTTACACTGTTACAGAGCATTATAAGAAAGGAAAATCTCAACTACATTGTGCTGAGTGCATATAACATCAATTTCAAAATCTGACAAAAGTTACATTAAAAACTAAAGCTCAGTTTCACTCATGAATATCAACGTCAAAATCATAAAAAAATGTAAGTATACAGGATCTAACAGCACATTACAGAGTATAAATCACAGCAAAGTAGTATTTATTCCTAGATGTAAAGTCATTCATTATAAGAAAGTTCATTAATACAACACATGATATTTATCAGCCTGAAGAGAGAATCTTATCACTAATTGTGTAGGTAAAGAAAAGACATTTGCAAGAGATTCACTATAAATTTGGTATAAAAATATTGAATAAATTAGAAAATTAATAGCTATATATTAATATGAATATTAAAAGCTAACATCTTTTTTTTTTTTTGAGACAGGGTCTTGCTCTGTCACCCAGGCTGACGTGCAGTGGCATACCTTACTGCAGCCTTGACTTCCTGGACTCAAGCGATCCTACCACCTCAGACTCCCAAGTAGCCAGGAGAACAGGCATGTGCCACCATGCCTGGCTATTTTTCAAAAAAAGGGTTTGTAGACAGGGGGTCTCACTATGTTGCCCAGGCTTGCCTCAAACTCTTGGGCTCAAATGATTTTCCCACTTTAGCCTTCCAAAGTGCTGGGATTACAGGCATGAGCCACTGGCCCAGCCCAACATCTTATTTAATAGGAAACAAAACGTTTAAACAAATGCAAAAATGCACCATATTTATAAATATGTCAGTTCTCCCTGAGAGAAAGTAGGCACAACATAGTCTTTGGATGATGCTGTGAGAACAGACATTTCATATATTGCTTATGACAATGCAAAATGGTACAACTCCACAACGGAGAAGAACTTCTTGTGCGTCACAGAATTACATTTTAATTTACCCAAAGATGCAGAACTCACTGATATTGTTAGAGAAGGAGAATTGGCAAAAATATTAAACAATATATGCACAAAACTATTTATCGATACAAAATTTATAATACCAAAAGCTTTGAAACAACCTAAATATCTGTTATTAGGAGACTGGTTGAATAAATTATGCTGCATTCACAGTGAAGCACCATTCAGCTATGAAAGGGAGTGAAAAATAGCTTCACGTACTATTATAGAGCAATCTCTTGGATATGCTTATGTTCCATAATGTCCTTGAAATTATAAAACTATAAAGATAACATCATATTAGTTACTGCCAGAAGTGCATTTGGGGATGAAATGGGGGTGGGTGCAAATATATAATAAAGAGACAGCATGAAGTAGTTCTTTTTGTGGAAATAGAACTATTCTATATCTTGATTTTGGTGGTAATTACACAAATCTATACAACTGCATAGAACTACACACACACACAGAGATATACGCACATACAGATGAATGTAGGTAAAAACTATATTAGTTCTGTAGTCTAGTTAACAGTAATGTACCAATATCAATTTCTTGGTTTTAATATTGTACCATAGTTATATAATATACCACTGTTCGAAGAAGATGGGTGACAGATACAAGGGACTCCTACTTTTGTAACTTCTTGTGACTCTATAATTATTTCAAAATAAAAAGCATTTAACAAGGCAAAGTGGAAAATTGCATGCTATCAAATTATAAGAAAGGGAGATAGGAATACATATGTCTATTTTCTTACACTAAAAAATTGAATAGTATGCCATACAAACTTTTTTTTTTTAAAGGCCATTTATATTTGGGAGCAGGGAATAGAGTGGAAACAGCAAGAAAAAAGCTAGACTTCTTTGATTATAGCATTTTTCAGATATTTAAATATTTTATGTTACTGTAAATAATAATTACAATCAGTGAAATGAACCTAACTATGACTGAATTGGTGGCAAAACTATGTAGCAAAGAACTGTTTCAAATAACTTGAAAACACAGTAATTGGACAACATGTGTCTAGTGGAAAGTGTAAGAAAAAAACTACAAAAAACTTTAAATATTTAAAATATGTATTAATATGATTTAAATATTTAAATATTAAATTTAATTAAATTATTAAACTGATCAACTTAAAATTAATTAAACCGAAATTACTTTTAAAATTATTTAAGGGGGGGGCGGAGCAAGATGGCCGAATAGGAACAGCTCCAGTCTCCAACTCCCAGCGCGAGTGACACAGAAGACCGGTGATTTCTGCATTTTCAACTGAGCTACTGGG
>NW_016815803.1:227587-232166 GCF_001698545.2 Rhinopithecus bieti | reverse complement strand
CAGAAAACCAAACACCGCATGTTCTCACTCATAGGTGGGAACTGAACAATGAGATCACTTGGACTTGGGAAGGGGAACATCACGCACTGGGGCCTATCATGGGGGGGGGAGGGGGGACGAAGGAGGGATTGCATTGGGGAGTTATACATGATATAAATGATGAATTGATGGGTGCTGACGAGTTGATGGGTGCAGCACACCAACATGGCATAAGTATACATATGTAACAAACCTGCACGTTATGCACATGTACCCTAGAACTTAAAGTATAATAAAAAAAAATTATTTAAAATAGTTTTATATTTAATTGAAATAGTTAATATTTAAAATAATTTTCAGAATTATACTGATGTTAGTAGTGTTGCTATTTTGAGATTTGACTGTACTATGGAATAAAGCAAATGAGAAATTATAATTGATGTTGTTCAGAATCAGGAATTTTAATATGGGAGAAAGAAAATACATATGTAAGAACAAAGAGGGTATGTAAAATTGCTGTGGTCCTCAGTTTGAACTGCATTTGTATGAACTCATTATATAGTTGATACGTAATAAAAAGACATTTCATAGCTCTGTCCAGAGAAAGTCTTAGACAAAAATAACTATCCCAGTTGCAGTGAGCACAGCCAAATTTTGGGTTCTATACACCGTTTCCAACTAAAAGAAACCAGAGCACTTTGGAAGAAGTGGATTATTTCAGATCTGGAAGTGCATATGTAGAATCAGGCATAGAACAAGCACCTAGTTATCTCAGATAACAAGGAATGGATCATATTACTGGGGTTGTATAATTGGAACTCAAGAATCAATTGTAAGAGGCTCCCTCTGTCCAATGATAGAAAAGTGTGACATCAGTAAGTATACTAACTGTATGAATTTAAGTGTATCAACATGTTTGACCTCCATGATTTCATAATAGTGCTGCCAAAATGTAGTTTTTGTTCATCTTGGAAGGATACTGGTAAATCAACTATCTTGTAAATTGATAAATAAGTGGAAAGTAGAAAGCATTTATCTTGACTTTTTCATGTGAACCATGCCTCAAAATAACCAAATATGTGATCAGAGAAAACTTCTCTACATAGACCTATTCTAACTAACAAGTAAAGAAAAATTTATGGACTTAGAATAGCAATCTTCTGTAAGCTTTAATGAATTCATGGATCAGGGCAATAATGATCATTGACTGCTAGCATAACAAAAAGATAGACAAGCCTGACATTATGTGCCTTATTGTGGAAGACACATCACCCATGAAGTGTTCTCATCACTATATCAAGCCTGAATCTGATCAAGACTTCATCTACCCAGGGAAGGCAGAAGATGGAGAAACGTGTGATTATAATACCAAAATACGCAAAGGGCAAAATGAGAAACTTGACAACAGCAGCAACCTAATTTTTTCAACATGTATCTTACAAGGGGAGAAAGAAAAGAAAGAACTTCTAATTGTTAAAAGATATTAAAGAAACTTATATTAAGGACTGAATTTTAGCGGTAGTATTTGAATCTTGAGTCAATAAATGTATTAAATAATCATAATGCTTGAAGACTATTTGTCTATAAAAGAAATTAGTATTTTTGATATGAAAATTGTATCATAGTTACATTTAAAAAACAAATTCTTATCTCTTAACGATATATACTATGAGAATGTATGGATAAAATGAAACAATACTTAGGATTTGTTTCAAAATAATTAGGAGAGAGGAATAGAACTAGCCACGAGTTTCTAACTATTGTGACTGGGTGACAGGTACATTAGGATTCATATATTATTCTCTAGATTTGCAGAGGATTAAAATCTTCATTAAAAAGAAAATCCTATACTTTTATTAAAGACATATTTTAATTGGTTCTGTTTAAACAATAAGATAATTAAAATTAAAAGTTTTTTAAATGATTAGATATGGTGCCGTATTGTGGGTATATTTTTAAAACAATGCTACTAATACTTATCAATATTATGACCATGATCTGCTTCTAAATAAAACCATAGAGGTACAGAGTGAGGGATTGGGTGAAAGTATAGATGACATAAGATTAATCATAAATTGATAATTGTTGAAGGTGAATGACAGATATTTGGAAATTCATTATACCATTATATCATTCTCTTAACTCTTGTATGTGTTTGAAATGTTACATAATAAAAGTTTAAATGATAGAATCAATGGTAAAATAACCCACATACTAAATGCCAGAAAATTACTCAATTTACAATCAAAAAGAGCATGGACATGATAGTTCTGTCTGTTTTTAAAAAGTTGATTTTTTAATCTCAAATCACAAAACTGATAAGGGCCATCTCCCATGAATTAGGGAGGATATCCATCTTATCAAAATCCCATGGAAAAATGGCCTTGAATCTTAGATTTGGAAGGACTGTCAGGTATTATTCAGCTCAATACCCTCATATTCAGATGGGGTAATTAAATCACAATGAGGATGTGAACTGCCCAAAGGCAGACCACATGGTATTAGCAGAGCCAGGGTTAGGATTCATGTTTATCCATGCCCATTGCAATGTGGTTTCTTCTACACCATGTTGTTGAATTTCTTTCATGACAGTGGAATTAGTAGTGACAGATGGTGGATAATCACATTCATTGTCACCAGGTCTAAAGAGTCACACCACCCATAGTTGAAACCATCTAGGTAAACGTATACTGTGAATTTTTTTCTACTCTGAGTGCCTCAAGTTTAGGCCTCCAGCACAATGTTCTCATCAACACTTTGCCAGAACCTTTGCTCTGTAATCTGCCAAAATACAGTGTCTCCTACAATAGTGTGCTCTAAATAAAGCACACGCTTTCCTGTGTTGTACAAAATAATAAATTGTGGTTCAGGAAAGCAAACATTAGAACAACTATCAATATTCATTTTATCCATTTTTATCACTTTAAACATTTATCTACATTTTATAATATACTTATTAGTCAAGAAGTGTGAGAATGTCATTTATAAATAAAAATGCATATATAGTGGTATAGCAAGTCCCCCCATCCATGGAGAATACATTCCAAGACTCCCAGTGGATGTCTGAAAGCTCAGATAGTATTGAACCCTATATACACTATGTTTTCCACTATACATACGTAGCAATAATAAAGTTTAATTCATAAATTAGGCACAGTAAGGCATTCACAATAACTAATAAAATAGAAAATTACATCAATATACTTAATTAGAGTTTTGCCAATCTTACAAAAATCTTATTGTACTGTATCACAGGTAAACCATAGGCAAAGGGGGACTACTGTACTAATCAAATTTTTCCTGATGAAATAAATTTTGGAAACTTTTAGGAAGCCCTCTTCCCTCCTTATAGCTGTGCCTACTCTTATTCAGGTGATCTGGCTTCTCCCAGAGCCCTGTATCCTCCACCTTACCCGCCTCAAAGCCTCAGGGGTGTTGGAGATTCTTCAGCTTCATGCCTAGAAACTCAAGACTTAGTAGATTTAGTGTCCACAAAGCCTTTGGGTTTAAAAAGTGGCTGGTAGGGGAGTTAAATTTAGGTCTCAAAGGAGCTCTTTCACATTAATACTACTTCAATTACTTAAGGAATTTAGGAGTTTTCATGTGATATTTCAGTAACAAGGGAATATATCAATCATATTTACATAACAATTTTATTGGAAATTCAATTACAGTTATAAACAATTTGAATTAGCTTACTGGAAAATAGCTTCTTCAGAAGCTTCTGCTGTATTTTATCAACCACAGACAGTATTCTCAAAAGCAGATTTTTTTTTTTTTTTTTTTTCAACAGAGTCTTGCTCTGTTGCCAGGCTGGAGTGCAGTGGCTCAATCTCAGCTCACTGCAACCTCTGCCTCCGGGATTCAAGCGATTCTCCTGTCTCAGTCTCCAGAATAGCTGGGACTCTAGGCGCCCGCCACAATGCCCGGCTAATTTTGTATTTTAGTAGAGACGGAGTTTCACATGTCGACGAGGATGGTCTGGATTTCTTGACCTCGTGATCCGCCCGCCTTGGCCTCCCAAAGTGCTGGGATTACAGGTGTAAGCCACTGCGTCCGGCCTAAAGTAGATCTTTATTGAGGGGAAAAAGGCAGTGAATCAACTTGCTTTTTCCACAATAATTTTCTGTCCACACGAGGCCACAGATAGACCTTCTATCTGCAGAATTGTAACGGCCACCATTTTTGCAAGTACATTTTAGCTGATAATTGAGGCCATAGCTTATATGGGGACAACCTGTAATAAAACTTTTAAAAAATAAAATAATAAGGCTGGGTGCAGTGGCTCACGCCTGTAGTCCCAGAACTTTGGGAGGCAGATCACGAGGTCAGGAGATCGAGACCATCCTGGCTAACATGGTGAAACCCAGTCTCTACTAAAAATACAAAAAATTAGCCGGGCGTGGTGGCGGGCGCCTGTAGTCCCAGCTACTGGGGAGGCTGAAGCAGGAGAATGGCGTGAACCCAGGAGGCGGAGCTTGCAGTGAGCCGAGATCCTGCCACTGCACTCCAGCCTGGGCGACAGGGCAAGACTCCATCTCAAAATAAATAAAAATAAATAAATAAATAAATACATAAATAAATAAAATAATAAAAATAA
>NW_016815803.1:217359-227281 GCF_001698545.2 Rhinopithecus bieti | reverse complement strand
GAGTGCAGTGGTGTGATCTTGGCTCACTGCAACCTCTGCCTCCCAGGTTCAAGCAATTCTCCTGCCTCAGCCTCCTGAGTAGCTGGGATTACCCGTGCATGCCACCACACCTGGCTAATTTTTGTATTCTTAGTAGAGACAGTGTTTGGCCTTGCTCATCTCAAACTCCTGACCTCAGGTGATCCACCCACCTTGCCCTCCCGAAGCACTGGGATTACAGGCATGAGTCATCGTGCCCTGCTGGAAAAACAACATTTTTCTCTACTTCAGATACAGTAACCTATCTAGATAGCAAAAGTGTAAGAAATGTTAAAATTAAAACAAAGATGGCCGGGCGCGGTGGCTCAAGCCTGTAATCCCAGCACTTTGGGAGGCCGAGACGGGCGGATCACGAGGTCAGGAGATCGAGACCATCCTGGCTAACACGGTGAAACCCCGTCTCTACTAAAAAATACAAAAAACTAGCCGGGCGAGGTGGCAGGCGCCTGTAGTCCCAGCTACTCGGGAGGCTGAGGCAGGAGAAAGGCGGAAACCCGGGAGGCGGAGCTTGGAGTGAGCTGAGATCCGGCCACTGCACTCCAGCCCGGGAGACAGAGTAAGACTCCGGCTCAAAAAAAAAAAAAAAAAATTAAAACAAAGAACTACTCACATGTTATCTGTAAGGTAGCAAATATATCACTTTCATTCATTCATTCATTCATTTTTTTCATTCACTCCATAAATATTGATTAATACTGTGTGTTTGGTATACTGGGAACTGCAGAGACCCTTGTGAAGAAATAGCAGTCCATCCCAGATGGCTAGGGATAAGATTTTATATATTTAGGCTTATAACTGATAAAGAAGAAAAATGAGCAGTTTGTTTTCAAGTTACTAAAATGGTAAAAGTATTTCAATTTACAGAGGCTGGTGACACAAACTAAAATGCACTATGAGGAATTAAGACACAAGTGGCCCGGGCGTGGTGGCTCACGCCTGTACTCCCAGCACTTTGGGAGGCCGGGAAAGGCAGATCACGAGGTTAAGAGATCAAGACCACCCAGGCCAACATGGTGAAGCCCCATCTCTACTAAAAATACAAAAATTAGCTGGGTGTGGTGGCAATCGCCTGTAGTCCCAGCTATTCTGGAGGCTGAGGCAGAAGAATCGCTTGAACCCGGGAGGTGGAGGTTGCAGTGAGCCAAGATGGTGCCACTACACTCCAGCCTGGCTACAGAGAGTCTGTCTCAAAAAACCAACCAACCAACCAACCAACCAACCAACCAAACAAACAAAACCGCACAAGTGAATGAAACTGACCAGACAAGGAAAACTGAGCCTCTCTTTCTTCAGTATCAGGAAGAAGATAATTGAATGATGGGAAGTGCAACTGATGGTGAGCCCCTCCAAGGTAAGAATTAGACTTGCATTTTGTTGCTTCAGATATGAAGAATGCAAACCCAATATTGCTAGCTTATATGAGTTTTAAGGAAAACTCAAAATCCATATTTTATGTGAAATTAACAAATCTTTGAAAGGTGATGACTAATTAAAATTGTTTTACAGTACTGCTAAAAGCCAAAACTATGACAGCCAATTCAAACATATTTGTGGCTACATTTGGCCAGCAGCCTGCCATTTATGACCTGCAGTTTATAGTATTTTTACATAATAATATTTTCCACATGGATTATCTCATTTAATACTAAAAAATACCCCTGTGATGTGGGTAGCAGTATTCTTATTTTACTCTTGAGAAAATTCAAGCTCTGAGTTTAAAGTCTTGCTCAAACTTAGATACCCTGTAAGGATAAGAAAAAGATTCAAATCTAGAATATCTGACTTCCAATCAAATTATTTCTATTCCAACTAGCAGAAGCGACCTTAGAGTAATTTTTTAAATTCGAGCTAGCAGGAGAAACATTAGAGACATTTTTATATTCCAGCAAGCAGTTAAGAGGGTTTTTTTTTTTTTTTTTAACTGACCAGAGGCATTGGTCAATACGTAGCAGAGCAGGTACAGGAATTCAATCTGCATGATACTTTCTTTATTGCTTTTATTTGAGTGACTAGCTGCACTGAATTCCAGTACCAAATGAAAAAACGTTTTGATTTTGTTACTTAAATAACAGTTATATTTGTACAATTAATGGTTGAATCATCATTACATATGTAATAGACAACCTTGAATTAAATCCATTTTACCTTTTGCCTATAGGGCAAATTAAGCAGCATCAATATCAGGTCTTATTAAAATAAACTTTTGTCTGTTTCCCTTCTACCCTCCTAAAACAACCCTGTCCTCGTCAGCCAGGAGACCCATTCATCTATCAGCCTATATGTTGAAATGGATTGATGAAATCAATGAATCTGTGAAAATACAGGACTTCTACTAAGCCAAGATAAGACTTAACACATAATTGGGAAAAAAAACCATAACTGGAAAAGTGAGAAGAACTTTGAAATATTTCTTTCCACAGGTCTAGGTCTTATGACAATATTGACACAGAATTGTGTAAATGACTTTATGGCCTTTTTAAACTTTATATAATTACGTTAATTATTTCAAACAATATACAAAGACATATTATCAAAAAAAGTATTCCATTCCTGTGTTCCAATATTCTCAGATCCCTTCTTAAAAACATCATCAAAAACATCATCATTACCAGCTATTTTCTGTATCACAGATTTCACTTCTTTCAACAAAACTCACCAAGTACTCTAAATTTTCAACCCACCCTGCACTCTCCAGCCCTATTTCATGTTCTTTTTTCTCTTACCACAGATTTCACTCCCTCTAGAGCACACACACACACACACACACACGCATGCACACACACACGTTACTCTTAAGAAAATTGAAGCTCAGACTCTCAAGTCTTGCTCAGACTTAAACACCCTTTAAGGATAAGAATATATGTATGTTAGAGGGATATAAATAACATATATAAATTTATGAATTTCCTTATTATTTATATTTATTGTTTATTATCTCTCTCACTAGAAAGTAAGTTGCATGAGCACTTGGATAGTCTGTATTTTAACCATACACTTTATGTGCTTAAAACAGGCATTGTCATTCAATAAATATTTTTTGAATTAAGTGGATAAATGGCTGGATATATCCAGAAATATCCTATGGCCAGTAAGGCATAGTCTATCTCCTGTATTCCTTAATGCTTTTCTACCCAAAGGTTAATGTGTGTGTATGTGTGTGTGTATATATAATATATAATAAATAATATTGTAAATGTTGCTTTCTTTTACATAAAATTTCCCAATATTTTTCCAAATTAGTAAATATAGATTAGCAATGTACTAAATTAGTACATGTACATAAAATTAGTGTAGTACATAAATTAGTACACAAAGTATTATCTTTCAATATCTTAAGTTTTCCAAATTAGTACATTAGTACATATATGCCTCATTCTTTTTTAACAGCTACATAGGAATTTATTGTACTTTGCAAAATTTATTTTGGCATTCCAGATTGTTTAAAATAATTTGCTACTACAAACAATGCTGTAATGAATATCCTTATGTAAATCTTTGCTCTTACATAATATAGTATAATATCGTATTATAATAACTGTAGTTATTATAATATAATAACTGTAGTAAGTTCCTCAAATAAAATATGTGCTTTTTAAGTAGTAATGAACACTGTCAAATTTCCCTACAAACAGATTTTCCAGTTTACGAAGGATTATTAATGTGCCCATTTGTCAATCTTTAGCTAATATGGCATACCATGATAATCTGAGGTGAAGATGGTACAAAGTGCAACTTAAATTTAGATTTGTCACACTATAAATGATGCTTGTGATCTTTTATAAGATCGATTGGGTGTTGTAGAGCCTCTTCTTATTGATATATGAAAGAAATCGCTTTGCTTATTAAGAAAATTAGTCCAGATACAGTGGCTCACACTTGTAATCTCAGCACTTTGTAAGGCCGAGGTAGGAAGATCACTTGAGCCCAGGACTTGAGATCAGCCTGGGAAATATAGTGAGACTCTGTCTTCATGAGAAATAAAAAAATTAGCTGAGCATGGTGGCACATGCATGCAGTCCCAGCTGCTCAGCAGCCTGAGGTGAGAGGATCGCTTGGGCCTAGGAGTGAGAGGTTGCAGTTAGATATGATAGTGTCCCTTCATTCCAGCCTGGGTAATAGAATGACACCCTGTTTCAAAAAAATGAAAACAACAACAAACCCCCCCCCACAGATCTTAAAACTTAATCTCCCATTCCAGCAGTGTAGCTTAAAAAAGGGAAAAGTAAAAGAAATACAAGAAAATGAGTGTGCTTTGTGGGTCTTTCTTCATCCAGCTTATTTATACATTGGTTTTTTGTGTGTTTTATACCTTGAAGAAATTTTTTATTTTCTTTAAGTCAAAAGACCATGGGTTTCTTTTCTAAAAAATGGGTTATGAGTTTTGTCACAGTCATACAAAATAATTTTTTCCCCATGTTAATTTTGGTACTTGTATAATTTTCATGATTATCTTTAAATACTTTATGCACCTGGAAGTAATTTGGGTGAACAAAATAATGTAGGAATGCAATTTTATCTTTTTCTAGATTGCTGTAATTTCTCTTAATGGAACTCATAAGGTCAGTCATATTTTACCTTTGTTTTACTTAGTAATTCCTCATTTCCATTTAAGTTAATTTTATTG
This sequence comes from Rhinopithecus bieti, assembly GCF_001698545.2. Taxonomy (NCBI): domain Eukaryota; kingdom Metazoa; phylum Chordata; class Mammalia; order Primates; family Cercopithecidae; genus Rhinopithecus; species Rhinopithecus bieti. The sequence continues at coordinate 222,618 of NW_016815803.1, read as the reverse complement.
TTTTTATTGTTCTTTATTTTCATCCCTTCTTATCACTAAACATTTACATAAATATTTTGGAAGATAAATTCAGTCTTTCATCACTAATTATGATGCCATAGGCTTTATGTAAATGCAAATTATCAAGCTGAGGAGATTCCCTTTATTTTTAGTTATCTGGGTTCTTTAAAATCACGAATAATATTGAATTTTGTCAAATGCTCTTTCTGCATCAATTGGTATGATACTCCTAAATTTCATCTTTAGTCCATTAATATGGTAAAATTGATTGTCAAACACTGAAACAGCCTCACACCCCTAGAATGAACCACACTTGGTGGTGGTGTATAATTATTTTTTAAACTAATTTTTAAACTCTTGACATATTTTCTAATAGTTTGTTAAACATTTTTTTGCTATGTTCATGAAGGACATTATTCAGTAGTTTCTTTTTTGGTAATATTTTTGGTTTCGGTATCAGAATAAAATGAATTGGATTCCTTTTTCTTATATTTTAGAAAGAGACTGTGTAGAATTTATAGGGCTATTCAAATTATCTATTTCATATTGGATTAGTTATTGTTTGTGCTCTTCGAGGAATGAGTTCCTTCTATCTAATTAGTCAAATTAATATGTGTAGAACTATTTATAGTATGCCCTTATTATTCATTTCATGTCAGCAGCATCTATAATGATATCCCCTGTGATATGGTTTGGCTGTATGTCCTCACTGAAATCTCATCTTGAATTGCAATCCCCACAGTTTGAGGGAGTGACCTAGTGGGAAGTGTCTATATCATGAGGGTAGTTTCCCCATGCTGTTCTCATGATAGTGAGTGAGATATCATGAGATCTGATGGTTTAAAACCTTTTAGCAGTTTTCCCCAGCTCGCTCTCTCTCTCTTCTGTCGCCACATGAGGAAGGTCCTTGCTTCCCCTTCACCTTCCATCATGATTGTTAGTTTCCTGAGCCCTCCACAGTCATGCAGAACTATGAGTCAATTAAACCTCTCTTCTTCATAAATTACCCAGTCTCAGGTAGTTCTTTATAGCAGTGTAAAAATGGACTAATGTAGGAAAGTGGTACTGGCAGAGTGGGACACTGCTATAAAGATACCTGAAAATGTGGAAACGACTTTGGAATTGGGTAACGAGGAGAAGTAGAAAGAATTTAGAGGACTCAGAAGAAGAGAGGAAGATGTGGGAAAGTTTGAAACTTCCTAGAGACTTGTTGAGCAGTTTTGATCAAAATGCTTATAGTGTTATGGACAAGGAAGTCCAGGCTGAGTGGGCTCAGATGGAGATGAGGAACTTATTGGGAACTGGAGCAAAGGTCACTCTTGCTATGTTTTAGCAAAGAGACTCATGGCATTTTGATCCAGCCCTAAAGATCTATGGAACTTTGAACTTGAGAGAGATAATTTAGAGTATCTGGCAGAGAAAATTTCTAAGCAGTGAAGCATTCAATATGTGACCTGGCTTTTTCTGAATGGATACAGTCATATGCACTCACAAAGAGATGGTTCGAAATTGGAACTTACATTTAAAAGGGAAGCAGACTGTAAAAGCTTGGAAAATTTGCAGCCTGACCATGTGGTAGAAAAGAAAAACCAACTTTCTGTGAAGAAATTCAGGCCAGCTGGAGAAATTTACATAAATAATGGGGAACTGGATGTTAATAGCCAAGGCAAAGGGGAAAATGTCTCCAGGGCATTTCAGAAATCTTCATGGCAGCACCTCCCATCACAGGCCTGGAGGCCTAGGAGGGAATAATGGTTTCACGGGCTAAGACCAAGGTTTTGCTGCTCTGTGGAGCCTTGAAACATACACCCTGCATTCCAGCCACTCCAGCTCCAGGCATGGATAAAAGGGGGCCAAGGTACAGCTCAGGCTATTGCTTCAGAGGGTGCAAGCCCCAAGCCTTGGCAGCTTCCATGTGGTGTTGGGCCTGTGGGTGCACAGAAGACAAAAGTTCAGATTTGTGAGCTTCTTCATAGACTTCAGAGAATGTATGAAAATACCTGGACGTCCAGGCAAAAGTCTACGGCAGGGGAAGAGCCCTCATGGAGGTTCTCCATGAGGAGAACCAGCCTCGAAGGGCAATGAAGTGGGGAAATCTTGAGTTGGAGCCCCCACACAGAGTCTCCACTGGAGCACTGCCTAGTGGAGCTGTGAGAAGAGGGCCACCATCTTTCAGACCCCAGAATGATAGATCCACTGACAGCTTGCACTGTGCATCTGGAAAAGCAGCAGACATTCAATGCCATCCTGTGAAAGCAGCTATGGGGCCTGTATCTTGCAGCACCACAGAGGCAGAGCTGCTCAAGGCTTTAAGAGCCAACCTCTTGCATCAGTGTGAACTGGATATGACACACAGACTCAAAGGAAATTATCTGGGGGCTTTACAATTTAATGGCTGCCCTGTTGGATTTCATACTTGCATGGGGCCTGTGGACTTTTTGTTTTGGCCAATTTCTCCCATTTGGAACAGGAACATTTACCCAATGCCTGTACCTGTACCCTCATTGTATTTTGAAAGTAACTAACTTCTTAAAAAATTTTTATAGTCTCATAGGCAAAAAGGACTTGCTTTGTCTCAGATGAGACTTTGTACTTGGACTTTTGAGTTAATGCTGGAATAAGTTAAGACTTTGGGGGATTGTGGGAAGGCATGATTGGTTTTGAAATGTGAGGACATGAGATTTGGTAGGCACCAGAGGTGAAATGATACGGTTGGCTCTGTGTCCCCACCCAAATCTCATCTCTAATTTTACTCCCCATGTGTTGAGAAAAGGACCTCACGTGAGCTGAATGGATCATGGGGGCAGGTTCCTCCATGCTGTTCTCATGATAGTGAGTAAATTCGCACAAGATCTGATGGTTTAAAAGTGTTTGGCAGTCTTCTCCTTGCTCTCTTTCCTGCCACAATGTGAAGAAGGTCCTTGCTTCCCCTTTGCCTTCCACCATTATTGTATGTTTCCCAAAGTCTCCCCAGCCATGCAGAACTGTGAGTCAATTAAACTTCTTTCCTTTATAAATTACTCAGCCTTAGGTAACTCTTTATAGCAATATGAACATGGACTAATACAACCGGTTTCATTTCTAATATTGGTAATTTGTGTCTTGCCTCTTTTTTCTGTCAGTCTGGCTGGACATTTGCCATACTTATTGATCTTTCAAAGGGGCCAGTTTTGTTTCTGGTTGATATTCTCTATTGTTTTCTTGTTTTCAGTTTCATTGATTTCTATCTTTATCTTTACTACTTCCTTCCTTCTTGCTTTGGGCTCATGTTTCTCTTTTAATTTATTGAGGGAGGAGCTTAGATTATTGAATTGTGACATTTTGTTTTTTACCAATGTAAGCATTTAGTGCTATAAATCCCTCCTTAACTCTGCTTTAGCTGAATCTCACATGTTTCAAAATTATAATGTCATTTTCAACCAGTACTGTATAAAATTTCCTTGAGATCTCCTCTTTGATTCATGGATCATTTAGACATGGTTGTTTAGTTTCAAAGTGTTTGGATATTTTCTTGCTATCTTCCTATTATTGATTTCTAGTTTGATACCATTGTGGTTAGGGAACACACTCTCTTTGTTCATTTTGTATTGCTATAATAGAATTCCACAGACTTAATAATTGTATCTGGTAATGCCTTCTTGCTGTGTCATCCCATGGCAAAAGGCCAAGGGCAAGAGAGTGCACACAAGAGAGAGCAAAAGGAAAGGGTGCTGAACTCATTATTTGTAATGATGCTACTTTGCCTGTGATAATAGTAATAATTCATTTATTAAGGCAGAGCCTTCATGGCCTAATCACCTCCCATTAGGCCTCACCTCCCAACATTTTTGCATTGGGTATTAAGTTTCCAACACATACATTTGGATGAGACATATTCAAACCATAGCAACACTATGTACAATTTTAATTATTTTAAGTTTGTTAAGGTTTGTTTTACAGCAAAGAATACAGTTTATTTTGGGATATGTTCTATGGGCATTTGAAATGAATGTGTATTCTGCTGTTACTGGGTGAAACATTCTGTAATTGTTCATTAGGTAATATTGGTTGAATTTTTCTATAGACTTGCTGAATTCCTGTTTAGTTGTTTTATTAATTGTTGAGAGAGGAGTACTAAAGTCTGCAACCATAATTATAAATTTGTTTATTTCTGTTTTTAGAACTACCAGCCTTTTCTTTAGATATTTGACAGCTGTGTTTTTTGATGCATATAAATTTAGGATTGCTATGTCTTCTTAGTGAATTAACCCTCTTATAATTATATAATGCTCCTCTCTGGTATTATTTTCTTTGCCTTGAAATTTATGTTATTTAATAATAATATAGGTAATCCTCCTTTATTGTAATTAAATATTGCATGGTCTTTTTCCATTCAACCAATTATATGGATTTTAAACATTGGTATATTTAGGCCATTTACATTTAATGCAACTGGTAGTATGTTAAATCTGCTATTTTCTTTTTTGATTTCGATTTGTTGCATTTTCTTTCTCTTTTACAGATTTATTTTGTATTACTTTAACATTTTTAATACAATTTTGATTTAGCTATAGTGTTTGCCAGCATATCCTTTTATACAGATTTTTTGGTATTTCTTTACGTATCATGTTATACACACCTGACTTACAGTCTACAGAGTCAATATTTTACCAGCTTGAATGATGTGTGGCAACCTAATCTCCTTTCTGTCCCTTTACTCTCCTCATTTATAATAAATTATCAAATATTTTTTCTATATACATTGAGAACTATATAAGTGTCATAGTTTTTGCTTCATCTGCCAAGTATAATCTAGAAAACTCAAGCAGAAAAGAAAATAGTTTGTGCTGTTATATTTTACTCTTTATGTATTCTAATTTTCCTGATGTTCCAGTATTCTTTCTTGATCATTTTCTTTTAGTTTCCATAAGTTCCTTTAGCCATTCCTTTAGGTTAAGTCTGCTAGCAACAAATTCTCTGTTTTCCTTCATCCGAGAATTTTTTTTAAATCTCCTTTCCATTCTTGAAGGATTTTTTTGCTGGATATTTGATTCTGGTTTGATGGTTTGTTTGTTTGTTTTTTCAGCACTTCAGATATGTTGCATCCCTTCCATGACTTTTGATGAGAAATCTGCTGTCATTCTATTTGTATTTCTTCTATAGCTAAGGTGGTGTTGTTTCTTTCTCAACACCTATCTATAAAAGAAATATCAGCATCAAGCTTCTGAAAATGAAATATATAAATGTATTTGATATATATAATATATATTAATTATTCAT
>NW_016815803.1:205053-216899 GCF_001698545.2 Rhinopithecus bieti | reverse complement strand
ATTATTCATTATATTAAAATTAATATAGTTTATTCATTTATTAATTGAATTAAAATATAGATTATCTTTAATATACCAATTGATTTGATATGTTATTTAACATATATTAATATATATTAGTTCAATTAATGTATATTTAATTTTCAGAAGTTTGATGTTGATATGACTTTTGTAAATTTCTTTGAGTTTATCTTGTTTGGCATTAACACAGCTTCTTCAACCTGTAGGTTTATGTTTCTTGTTACATTCAGAAAATTCCCAGCCATTATTCCTTTAAGTATTTTTTCATCTCCACCCTCTTTTTCCTCTTCTGGGACTCAGATGACATAAGGGTAGATATTTTCTTATAGTACTACAGGTCTCTGAGGCTGTGTGTGTGTGTTTGTTGGTTGCTATGTTTTTTTCTCTTTGTTGTTCAGGTTGGGTAATTTCCATCATTCCTTCAAGTTCATTGGTTTGCTCCTCTGTCCACTCCATTCTGCTGTTGAACTCATCCATTGAGCTTTTCATTTTGGTAATTTTATTTTCCAGGTCTAAAATTTCCATTTGGTTCTTCTGAATGTCTTTTATCCTTTGCTGAGCCTTTTAACATTTTATTTGTTTTAATTATATCTGTAGTTGCTCACTGAAGCATTTTTATGATAAATGCTTTAAAATTCTTGTCAGATAAATTTAACATTAGTGTCCTCTCTGTGTTGGCATCTGTTGATTGTCTCCTCTTCCGTAAGTTGAAATTCTCCAAGTTGTTGGTTGATGAATTTTAAAAGATTGAAACCTGGAAATTTTGAATATTATGATACCAGAACATGGATCTCATTTAAATTTTCCATTTTAGCAAGCCTCCTCCTTCTATATTACACTGGTGAGAACAGGGGTTCACCAGGTAGAGGTTCAAGTTCCCTAGATGGTCACCAAGTAGGAGGTTGGATAAATGGGGCCCCATCCTGCTGGGCAGGATGGGAATTCAGCTCCTCACTATGCCTCTGCTATACCAATGTCACTGATAGGGTTAGAGGTGCATCCTATGGCTCCCACTTGATCTCCACTGACACTACATTCATTACCACTTGGTGGTTGTGGGAGTCCTGACTCTCTACTAGACCTCCTCTGATATGTTCCTCCCAAATCGGAGGAACAATGTCTCCTTGCTGTCTGGTGGAGGTGAAAGTCCACACTCTTCACATCACATGGTCTCTTTGGACTAACTGCAGAGGTAGAGGCTTGTTATTATGTGGTAGGGACGAAAGTCCAAACTCCCCATGATGCCTTCTCTTACACAGTCCTGGTGTGCGGGGTAGAGAGGGTTACCTTCTCATGTCAGGATGGGGTTTGAAGTGTACACTCCTCATTTGGCCCTTGCTCATGGGATTGGGATTGAGGATACAGTTTTATTTCGTAGTGTTTGCCTGAAGAAGACCAGTTATTTTCTAAAAGTTTTCTGTATTGCTAAGCCGTCCCATTTCCTGTCCTTTGACTAGAGAAATCAATTGTATCTTAGACCTTTGTCTGCACCCACTGGCCTATCTGGGTTGTAGGTTTCTCCAGCACTTAGTCTGGGATATATGAGACAAAAAACAAAACAAAACAAAAACAAAACAACACAAAACAAAACCAGGGAACTCACCATCATGTTGCTTCCTAGATTTCTAAGGTTCTTATCCAATCTGCTTTATTTTCTTCATATTTCAGAGACTTATGTTTGTTTTCTACATTATGTGGAATGTTTACTATGTTGAAAGGGAGTAATAGGAAAAGGTATGTGTACTCCATTGTTCTCTACATGAGCCTTATAAATATACTCTTACATAATTTAGGGAACCTTGTTTAGATAGTGCAGATATTATATAATATAGTAAATTTCTTTATTTAGTACATTTTAACTCAGTATAAATTGTAATGAAGTTAATACTATTCTGCTTTCTCTTATTTTTTTTCATTTCGCTCCTCCATCTGATTTTAGTTGGATGTATTTTTATTCTTAACATCTCAGTTGAAGTATTCTAAATTCTAGAATGTACCTTTATACACTTAAACACACTTGCTGTATTATTATATTTAAATAATATGTTTTGACACAGATCTCTCCCATGTACCCCACAACCTTTAATGAGGAAATAAGACCAGTATACCTATACTCCTTTGCTTTCTCTGTCTTTCCAGTTTATGCCTTGTTAGCACTATGTTAAAATCTCTACAATACAATTGTTATAATTTATAATATTTATCTTCTGTCATGGAGGCATAATTTCCACAACTGTTTTAAACTTAGCCTTAACTAAGATGAATGCAATGTTTACTAATAGTCTTTTTATCAGATATTTTCCATTTATTATTTGGCTGCTTAAATTTATCTTGCAATTGTTTCTTTAAAGTATTTTAAGGCTACTGTATTTCCAGCAACTTTTTAAAAAGTGGTTAATTTGCCACCATATTACATTTGAATAACAGCTAACAGTGTATAAAATACATGTCACATTTTTTCCTCATGAACTTAATAGGCATTGATTAGCCATATGTTGGCAATGAATACTGCTATGAGGTAAAAGTCAGACTGATTTTCTCATTCTTAAGTAAGCTCATATTTTCCTTATATCCTCAATGGAGTTTCCCCTTGCCTTTAAACCACTGTAACTATTATTTCCTGAGATAAAATATATTCATTCAATATGTAGCCTCAGATCTTTTATTTCAAAGGAAAAATCTTGAATATTATATCTGAACATTTTCCTCTTCCAATTATACATTTCTCTCTCATTTCTTTTCCATTTCATTATTTTTACTTCCCTCATTTTTTTTTAACCTGGCTGTGCTATCAGCAGATTCTGTCCTTCCTTTACCTGCTCCCAATGTGGCCTTCATTTATATGGTGTGAGGTTTAATTTTCATTTCCACTTCTTCTTTGAGCTCTGCCAGCTTACTTTTTCATTTCCTTTTGTTGTCTTTTTATTTATTGCATGAACCCTTGTATCTCTGCATTGCACTCACATTTTATAGAGAACACTTTTTCATTACATCCTTTGAATTCTTGGAAGAGATTCTGGTTAATATCTTCATGTGCTCCATAGCAAAACTTTTCTGCTCTTGTTTCATCTGCCTTTTCTTTTCATATTCCTTTTCCTTCTTTTACTCCTTTTCCTTCTTACAGAATTTGCACTAGAAAAGCAAGGGCAGCTTTGAACAGTTTCAGTTTTTGTTTGTAAAATGAGAGGAGTATTTTATCTACATGCTGCATTTTTTAATACACCAGATATTTCTGGAAGGATAGTGTTGAGTTAGGGTTAGAAAAATGATCTCAGCTAGAAGAAAGCCTTCTTCATCCAGAGTGCAGCTCCATATAACACAAGGTGTGGTATGTATGTATGTGTACGTGTGTGTGTGTGTGTGAGTGTGTGTGATATGTGTGGGCTGAGCTTTTCTTTAGTTGCAAGGCTACTAAACTACCCACAGATTCCTTTCTGTCCTAGTGCAGAGTTAAAAACGTGGTATGTCTGTGTAGTTCTTGTTTTGTTTTGTTTTGTTCAGTTTTCCTCCACTCTAAGATGTTCAGTGGGATTCAGAGAAGTTTCAATAGCCCTCCTATTCACCTAATCCTTATTTTTCAGGAAAGCGTCCTTAGTTTTGCTCTCTCTGTGTGCTATGGAGAAGTGGCCGCTCTGCTGACCCTACTTAAGATCTGTAGGGGCCCAGTATTCTCCCGAAAAATCCCTGTTTTCTGAAACTTGACAGCTCTTCTCTTCTTATGACAGCAATAACAAATATTACAATTAGGATAAGAAAATTTTGCAGTTTTCAACAAAGATTGTGTTTTTCTCCTTGTCTCCCAGTTTTCTTATAGATTTCAGGGGGCCTCTTCAGGTTCAACCTTCTGATTGAAGGGGATATAAAATTATTTAGTTCTTATAATTAGACATCTCCAGCACACAATTTTTGTCAGTTTTATAAAAGTTATCAAATGTTATCTGAAAATTTCTTCCCTGTCAAGAGCATGCATAAGTTATTCTTTGCTTTTGTTTCCAATTTGTGCTTATCTTCCAGTAAGCTATTTTCTATATGGCGCTATGGTAGCATTTTGTTTTGTTTTGTTTTGTTTTGTTTTGAGACGGAGTCTCACTCTGTCGCCAGGCTGGGATGGAGTGGCGTGATCCCGGCTCACTGCAAGCTCCGCCTCCCGGGTTCACGCCATTCTCCTGCCTCAGCCTCCTGAGTAGCTGGGACTACAGGCGCCCACCACCAAGCCCTGCTAATTTTTTATATTTTTAGTAGAGGCAGAGTTTCACCGTGTTAGCCAGGATGGTCTCGATATACTGACTTTGTGATCTGCCCTCCCTAGCCTCCCAAAGTGCTGGGATTACAGGCGTGAGTCACCGCGCCGGGCCCGGGAGCATGTACTTTCATGTTATTTGAAAGCCACACTAAAAGAAAAAATTCTTGTGAGTATTGCTCATATAATTATCTTCGTTGGCACCAAATCTACTTTTGCAGCGTAGCTAAATTAGTGCTTGGACAGAGAAGGTGACCCAGCCATCGTTGTTACCTTCCTGACACCTGGTTCCCATTCGGCTGGGTGGACACTGACACACTCCAGTCACTGGGTCACCTTGTCCTGGGCCACAGGAAACCGTTGAACACAGTTCTGCCCATAGTGATCTTCAGGACAAGCTGCAAGTAAGAGCAAAATAAAGCAGAGCAAAGCAAAACCAGATTTTTCTTATTAAACATTTTACCAGACAAGATTTTTTAAAAGTTGTGAAATACATGACATTTTCATTTAATCAAATAGGTTTTACTGACTTGCTTTTAGTTTGATTTTCAATTTGAAAGGTTACTTAGAAATAAACAAAGCAAAACAAGGGACTGTTTAAATTGCTGCTTCCATAGCGCCATTTTAGTTGGCGTTAGGAATTTTCAACTAAATATCTAGTGTCAAAAACTTACATATAATATGAATGTCTCTTACAAATTAGGGACCTCAACTGTTCCCAACTTGGATTGTTTTTCTTTGCCATGTGACTCTGTCTTAGCAAGTTTAAGAGTGTGTGCATGTGTGTGTGTGTCTCTCTCTACATGTATATTACATATATTATGTTATATAATATATGTAGGTATATTATATGTACATATATGTTATATAACATATAGGAATGTTATGTGTACATATATTATGTTATATAATATATGTACATATAATATATATACCAAATGTATATTTGTAATAATCTTGAGTATATAAAGCCCATTCTAGAATTTTAGCTAAAGTTCCTGTACATAAATATAAGATTCATTATGCTCACATCTTCAAATATTCATTTGTATATTTATTAATTTGTTTGGTTATTTTTTGCAACTTCATTCCACAAATTCGAGATGCTTACCAAAACATACATAAATACACAAAGATAAAATAAATATCTGTTGAGAATCACATAAAGGGAAAATATGGTAATAATATAAAATAAACATCATATTTTTTGGAACATTTAAGAAGTGGGTTGCAAATTTGGCTCTACCCTACTAAGCTGTCAAAGCAAATGGAAAGTGCTCAGGTACAAGATCACAACTTGCTTAAGACCAAAGTAACTCCAATGTTCAGAGAAATCACAGCTTTGAAAATGCTTTGGCAGGAGGACATTTCTTCCACTTACTCTCTTTCAAGAACAAATAGAAAGGAACCAGACAGAACCTTGCTTAAGAAATGTTTATAGGTTGGCCTTAACTGAAAGATAACTTGCCAACTGAGGCCTCAGGAGGCACTATCCACTAGGTGTCAGTTGTCTCCTACCTGGAGCCAGGTTTTGTCTTGTCGTTTATTCTCAATACAGCAGAGTGCTGAGGCCTGCAGGGCACTTAAACAGAAAAATTACCCTCCTACAAAGCAGACAAAGCAACTGACTGACCAGGAAACATAAGCATTTTGGGTGTCCTTGGCACATAACAGTGTAGTACCCTGTCTAGTTACAAACTTAGCTATCATTCATCCAAATGAAGGAATCTCAAATGAAGGTATTTCACAATCTAGTTCACTCATGTTGAGGTGAGTGTTAATTAAGGCAGTACTTCCATCTTTATTTTAAGATCTGTTGGAGGTACTTTTTTAATTCATAAGATTACAGAATAAAGCACAAAAACACAAATGTGCAGTTCAATGGACGATCACAAAGTGAACATCCTCATTCATAACACCCATGTCAAAAATACAGTGTTGCCAAGACTGACTTCCCCACAATGCACTCTCCTGCTCATTGCCTCTTTTATCCTCCCTAGAAATTATCATAATCATGGCTTCACATGTGAGGGTTTCATTCTGAGTAACTCTCACCTGAAGCGTCAGAGGAGTCACAGTGTATGACTATGGGTTGAGTTATTTGGGTTAAGCAAAACTATATAAATATTTTTAAAATGGCAGATCTGAAAAAAGAAAAAACAAAATATACTTGGTAACCATATCCTCAGAGTGTCTAAGTCTGTGCATTTGTAAGGGCTCTTCAATCCAGTGCCTTAAACTTCATGTCAATAGTTGTTTTTGTGATAAGTAGTTAATTTAAGGTCTTTGGCTTTTAGGAAACTGTTTACTTTTTGGTGAGCAGGGAAACCACTTACTTTTGAGATAGGAAATTGCTGAGCATAAATGAAATTGTGGAACTTTAGACAATGAGTTTGACACTGTGAACAAGGTAATCTCAAGTCTGCTCTGATCTTGGCAAACACATTTTCTAATACTGACTTGAGTCTAGCGTTGCTGGAGCAAGGAGGGTTATCACCAAAAAGATCTCTTTGGCTACTTTCACTGACTTTAGCTCTCAACCAAACTCCTACATAAATATTTTTCAACCTAGAATTTAGATCAGTTTGTGTTTGCTGTTAGTACTATAAATTAAGAAGTAAAATAATTGCAACAACATTTACTCTTTAATTTGCAGTTCTTAAAAACTCCAGCTCTCAGCTTTAGTACTTTTGCTACCAGTATTGGGCCTTGGAATGATCAGCATATCTACTCCATAATAGGCAATAATAACTTACTTTGACTTCAGTCGGCCCCAGTGAAGCTAGGAGGGCAGATACAGGTGCCAATCATGGTGTCACAGATGCCACGATTCAGGCACTTACGCATCTTTTGGCAATATGGACTATACGTGCCTTTTGGGTATCCTGCTAAAGGAGAACAAAACCATATATGGTATTGTAACTTACAGCAATCAGTGTTTAAATTCACACCAGTAGACATGTGGTTAACTCAACATTCCAATTTCTACTGGTATTTTCAATCACCTTCAAGCTGTTGATTCAAGGCATGGAGCTATCTGAGGATGACTGAGATGATACAGATAATTATTAGTATTTGATGCTGTCTGTTAATAAGGTATGACTTAACTTTGTGCTTCCTTGGGAATTTACCTACTTTTAAAATGTGCTTAGACAATTCACTGAACAAGGTTATCTGATTTCTACCCAGATAAGTTCATTATTTTAAATATTTAAGTGCTATAGCTTGTCTTGTCTGGAATTATCTGGGTTTAATACATGTAATAATTGAAAACGAAACCAAATATAGAGGATGCCTCTTCATTTTCTGTTAGTTTTTCAATTTTCTTTCTTTTTTTTTTTTTACATTTTCAAAGTATTTAATATAGTAAGATTTCATTTTTGATACATAAAATATTTGCAATAGCAACAAAAGCAAACTGAACTAGAGGACATTTAAAATAAAAATAATAGTAATTCCCATAAAAGAGTTAAATAGTCCTACGCATTTCCTTGAGATATTTCATGCCAGAAAAAAAAAAATACGAACACACACATCACTTATAGCCAATATTTAATAATCCCAAATTGATGTGTAAAAAAGTCTTTATGATCTGTTACCGCCCAAAAGAAGGCATCATAATAACTTTCAAGAATATATTCTTTGACTTCTAACCTCTGCTCTTCTTTAGAATTACCTTTGCTGCAGCCAGTACATGCTCCTTGTTAATGACTCTACACTTACTCTCACAAGCGTTTGTCCTGGACTCTTCTGCTAATCGATGAACAAACAGTAAGCAGTTCAGATGGACCAGTAAGTCACCACTTTTCTCCAGACGAAGTTGAGGCTTCTGTCGCTTGAAGACTCGCTTTAGAAAGCCACGGGGAGCCTTCCGCTTTATCTGCTTCTTCTGGGAGACTATGGTCGACAGCGCCATCCTCTCCGTCAAGTACCAGCTGCCTCAGCTTCCGAGGTGCTCTCTGTATCTCACACAAGCTCCGGGGACACTGGGCCAGCGATAACAATCCGGTCCCTCTTACGCTTCTTCAGGGAGAGAAACCAGTTTTTCAATTTTCTACTTTCATATCCAGGGAGGTACGGCCTACCATGATGATACTGTGTAAGAGATAAATAATGGCCAAAGAATGCTTTTTGTTGAGATTCAAAATTTTATAATCCCCACGTATATCCTATCTCCATACCCAAAATTGTCACCTTGAGTCTCAGATTTGCTTTTAGACTCAAAGAGTGACTGCTTCTTTCCTCCTTTTTCATTCCAGTTAAAAATGAAATTCTCCATTATGGAGATGGAAAGCAAACACTTTAAAACTGTTCATACCAAAGGTTATTCATGTGTACAGCTGTTGTATATCTTTACTGCTTTCTGTGAGAAACAATGGGTTTATTTCATATTCTCTCCTGTCATTTCCTCCCATCAAGGGATGTCAGTTTTCATAGCTAATTGCCCTCTTTTTTTGTGCACAGCATTTTTTTTAGTCCTCCCAAGTAGTTCTTTTTCTCTTTCACTTATAACAATTTGAGTGTACTAAAACAAAATCAGTGAGGGTACCTAAAACAAAATTAGTGATTTTTTTTTAAAGTCTCCATCTCCTTCTCTTCTACCATTCACCAAGATATAAAATGCTTCTTTCACATCCATTTGGGTCAGTTTTGAGAACATAAGTATTTACAGTTTTTATTAAATTACTAATATAGTAAAATAAATGTGATGCTGAAAAAGAACATTTGGTTGCTTGAGATTAGAGAAAAATGCATGAAACAAGCTGAAAATATGGCAATTGAAACCTTAAGGTCTGATGTGTACTGCTGGCCTGTTGCTTTGAAAGCCCATTCATTCTTAGCAAACTATCACAAGAACAGAAAACCAAACACCGCATGTTCTCACTCATAGGTGGGAACTGAACAATGAGATCACTTGGACTCGGGAAGGGGAACATCACACACTGGGGCCTATCATGGGGAGGGGGGAAGGGGAGGGATTGCTTTGGGAGTTATACCTGATGTAAATGACGAGTTGATGGGTGCTGACGAGTTGATGGGTGCAGCACACCAACATGGCACAAATATACATATGTAACAAACCTGCATGTTATGCACATGTACCCTAGAACTTAAAGTATAATAATAATAATAAGGAGATTAAATTAATAAGAATTGACTGATATAGGAAACTCTCCAGTGGTATTACTGTGAAAGGAAAGATAACATGAATTTCTATGCAAGTAAGGAAAGGAGCAACACAATGAAGAGTGAAACTTGTGTTGTAATGGAGGGAAATGTTATGCTTTAGATATAATCACAAGTATCAAAGAATCAGTATCTCAGTTGAAAGGAAAAAACAGCTTGTGTAATTGATGAATTTAAATAACTGATATAAGTGAAGGTCTAGATTTTGAGATAATTTTCATGTGAATCAGTTACTTAGAAAACATAATTTTCCTCTGATATGAAGCTATTTTCCAAACTTTCCTAATGACGGTTTTATATTTTACAGAATCACTCTGTGTTGTTCTTTCTTCATATCTATATGTGCATATATATATGTGTGTGTGTGTATATATATATGTATTTTATATATATTTGAACATCATCTGATTTTTAGCCTTCAACTTAATTATACTTTTGAAATTGGGAAACTGAACATGGTGAAATTAACGTACTAATAAGTGAGCCATCTGTTTGAAAAACAGTGTCTGTGCTAACCTCTTAGTCCCCAAACTCATTACATTTGTATCAAGAGTATGATATGTGTTTATAGATGTGCTGATGATGTTTGTTTTCCAATAGTAAATTATTTTATTGACAATTTCACTTTCCTATTCAATTCTGTGCCACGTGAAGTTTGAATTCTGGAATCACGCACACAGCATTTGCTAAAATGTTGGCTAAATTTAACAAGAAAACAAGAAAACGCACACCCAGGATTTTACTTGGCTCGTCCCTTCCCTCATTTCCTAAATCCATTTTGATCTTTACTTGGCCTTTACTCTATCCTTTACAATTCTTTCTTCCTGGAAATTTTGTATTTCTGCCAAGTTGTGTTTAGTTATTTTCCATTATAAGGTGACTATCTTTTCCCATCCTTGCACATCCCCTTCTCTTAAATTCTCATTCCAAGAAGAAGCTTGGATGGGAATTTACAGTTCTGATTGGTTTAAATATTAAAGGTTAAATGCCAAGCCCCTTTGCTACTGTATAATATTATTATGTGAACGGCCTTTGGTACTGTGATTAAAAACTTAAAACAAACAAGGCTATGACTGCATCCTGACATACATAGCTACCGAGAAATGAAAAGCATGCATCTGTTTTCCACAGAGTCTGTTTTCTCAGTATCTGACCAGGTTACTCAGATACACCAGCCACTGTTATGCTGTTTGGCTTTATTCTTAAAAGGAGATACTGACATTTGGTCTGTCTGAGTTTTTATTGCTATGAGCAATAGCATTAAAGCTCAAGTTCTGTGAATGTCTTGATATCTTTCTCTTGGCACTGGTGACTACTGTGTGGCCCATGCTTCTCAAAGTATTCTACACCAATGTGGGGGTGTTCTTATGAATACTGTTAAAAGAAGTGACCATAGTTATAGAGAACTCTAATGCCTTAAATATCCTTAAAGAAAGTGACTGTAAATAGCACATATTGCATACAGATTGGAGAAATAAAAGGTTTCCAGGGTCTGTGGTCACTTTAAAACCTCTTATTGGCTATAAAATACATAGCACTATGAGTTTGCATCTAACAGGAATTGTTGTTTTTCCTACATGCTATCCACAAGTTAGGACTGACCCATCTAGCCTCTGAATTATGAACAAGTGATGAGATTCTACTTTAAGTTTGTCTGCTTCCTCTGACCTCTGCTAAGAGAAAATTTTGATTCTCCATTCTGAACTTAGGAACATGAAAGCCCAGTTGTTCTTGGCTGCTGAAAATTTTGTTTTTAAGACAGCTACACCTTTTATGGATATTTTCTTGAATCTTTTTCCATAGTCCTGTAATTATAGTGCATGTTGCCAAGGAATCCTTGCAGTCACATCCAACCACGTGTTGCCTGGAAATAAGCCAATTTGACTAGTCAGGGAGCAGTTCCCTGACTCAGCCAGCCTCACTTTTTATGAGGTAAAGCTACCTTCCTACACCTAAAGGTAGCTTGCCTTCCAAAATAAAAGTGCAACTCAGTTACACGTAACTTGATATTATTTTATTAAGACAAAACATCCTTGATATAAAGAAGAAATTCTTTCTGAGACATTTGAATCAAATGTAGAAAATAACTTTCTTTCTTCCAATACAAGGATGCTTGAAATTTGCCATAACCAGAAACTAATAGAAATTGACTAATTTTATATTTTAGTTCTTCATTTTAAGTTTGAATAACTTCAGTGGTTATAGATCCCAAGCAATCAGTAATTGAAAACATTTTCATACATGCTTAATTGTTTTTTTAGCTGGTCATGTTTAAAATTAGGAAAAAGTAGGGAAGTAATATTCAAAATATATACTCAATGGCTTATAGAAAACTAAAATCAGTAGCTTGACCAGGAGTCTATATTTTTGGTTTGAGAAGAAAAATCCCCAAATTATT
>NW_016815803.1:202691-204736 GCF_001698545.2 Rhinopithecus bieti | reverse complement strand
AAAAGGGGGGGGGGTTTCTGGGTATTTTTCAGCAATAAAATGAAGTCAAGTAGACATTTTGAGTTTCATGGTTGTATCTTCATGAGAATTCAAACAAATTCAGTGAAAAAAAATCAGCCAAGTTGGCCTTTAGGTCCCACAGACCTAAAATTGAATAATAATCATTAGATCAACCATCTTACTACCTTGGTGCTTTAGCATCAGGAGTACATGAAAGAATTAACATTATTGTTTTGTTCACTGCATCCATGTTTTTGTTTACTGTTCTTGCATGCCTATGGTGTCTCTTGTATTCTTAGCATCCACTATCCCTAATAATATATAATCTTACAGCTTTAAGTAAAAATAACAGTAACGTAGAAATTCCATTGGTTGCTTGCTTAGTATTAAAAACAAAGTGATAGGGTTCCAAGATGGCTGAATAGGAACATTTCCAGGATACAGCTCCCAGCATGAGCGACACAGAAGACAGGTGATTTCTGCATTTCCAACTGAGGTACGTGGTTCATCTCACTGGGGTGTGTCAGGCAGTGGGTGCTGCCCACCAAGCGAGAGCTGAAGCAGGGCGAGGCATTGCCTCACCCAGGAATTGCAAGGGGTAAGGGAATTCCCTTTCCTAGTCAAGGGAAACTGTGACACACAGCACCTAGAAAATCGCGGCACTCTCACCCCAATACTGTGCTTTTCCAAGGGTCTAAGCAAATGGCACACCAGGAGATTATATCCTGTGCCTGACTTGGAGGGTGCCACCTCCACGGGGCCTCCCTCATTGCTAACACAGCAGTCTGAGATCTAACTGCAAGGGGGCCATTGCTGAGGCTTGAGCAGGTAAACAAAGTGGCTGGGAAGCTCAAACTGGGTGGAGTGCACGGCAGCTCAAGGAGGCCTGTCTGCCCCTGTAGACTCCACTTCTGGGGACAAGGCATAGCTAAACAAAAGGCAGTAGAAACCTCTGCAGATTTAAATGTCCCTGTCTGACAGCTTTGAAGAGAGTAGTGGTTCTCTCAACATGGAGTTTGAGATCTGAGAACAGACAGACTGCCTCCTCAAGTGGGTCCCTGACCCCCGAGTAGCCTAACTGGGAGGAACCCCCCCAGTAGGGGCAGACTGACACCTCACATGGCTGGGTACCCCTCTGAGATGAAGCTTCCAGAGGAACGATCAGGCAGCAACATTTGCTGTTTAGCAATATTCACACTTCTGCAGCCTCCGCTGCTGATACCCAGGCAAACAGGGTCTGGAGTGGACCTCAAGCAAACTCCAACAAACCTGCAGCTGAGGGTCCTGACTGTTAGAAGGAAAACTAACAAACATAAAGGACATCCCCACCAAAACCCCATCTGTACATCACCATCATCAAAGACCAAAGGTAGATAAAACCACAAAGATGGGGAAAAAACAGAGCAGAAAAGCTGAAAATTCTAAAAATCAGAGTGCCTCTCCCCTTCCAAAGGAATGCAACTCCTCACCAGCAAAGGGACAAAGCTGGAAGGAGAATGACTTTGACAATTTGAGAGAAGGCTTCAGACGATCAAACTTCTCTGAACTAAAGGAGGAAGTTCGAACCCATTGCAAAGAAGCTAAAAGCCTTGAAAAAAGATTAGATGAATGGCTCACTAGAATAACCAATATAGAGAAGTACTTAAATGACCTTATAGAGCTGAAAACCATGGCACGAGAACTACGTGACAAATGCACAAGCTTCAGTAACCGATTCGATCAATTGGAAGAAAGGGTATCAGTGATTGAAGATCAAATGAATGAAATGAAGTGAGAAGAAAAGTTTAGAGAAAAAAGAGTAAAAAGAAATGAACAAAGCCTCCAAGAAATATGAAAAGACCAAATCTACATTTGATTGGTGTACCTGAAAGTGACAGGGAGAATGAAACCAAGTTGGAAAACACTCTGCAGGATATTATCCAGGAGAATTTCCCCAACCTAGCAAGGCAGACCAATATTCAAATTCAGGAAATACAGAGAATGCTACAAAGATACTCCTCGAGAAGAGCAACTCCAAGACACATAATTGTCAGATTCACCAAAGT